>NC_083585.1:58195477-58465477 GCF_027579695.1 Neoarius graeffei | reverse complement strand
AGCAGTGCAGAGCAACTTTCCCTGACTTGTGTGAGAATTTGTGGATATTTTTCCTTTACATTGAATTGTATGGAATCAATTTTGTGCCAAAATGTTCATACAATACTTTTGAAATATCAAACAATAACGACAAATCAAAATATAAAAAAAGTAATTTTTTTAGACTGGCAAACAAATTATTCGTGTAATCGTGCAAATATCAGTCTGTTACTCTTCAGAAACCTTTTTTGTTCCGCGTCTTTCTCAGTTTTGCTTGACGTAATTTATTTTGGTTGCGATTCCAGCTTTCTCGTTTGCGCTCCCTGACTTTTTGCTTGCAGTTTTGGCACAAACTTCACGTGTGGGTGGGCTGTCCAGGAATGCATTCCCATTGGCTAACTTGTGTTTGACTGACAGCTGCGCTCAGCCATTCCCTACTCGGATTCTGGCGGACTGTTTGCCGAGTGACCGATTCATTGACGGTAAACAAGGATCAAGTGGACTTCAGTGGCGACTATGATACTGAATTAATTCAACAAAGTGTAAATTCAATATCATAGTCGCCACTGAAGTCCACTTGATCCTTGTTTACCGTCAATGGATCGGTCACTCGGCAAACAGTCCGCCAGAATCCGAGCAGGGAATGGCTGAGCGTAGCTGTCAGTCAAACACAAGTTAGCCAATGGGAATGCATTCCTGGACAGCCCACCCACACGCGAAGTTTGTGCCAAAACTGCAAACAAAAAGTCAGGGAGCGCAAACGAGAAAGCTGGAATCGCAACCAAAATAAATGATGTCAAACAAAACTGAGAAAGACGCGGAACAAAAATAAAAGGTTTCTGATGAGTAATAGACTGATATTTTGCACGATTACACGAATAATTTGTTTGCCAGTCTAAAAAAATTGACTTTTTTTTTCTTTTTTTGTATTTTGATTTGTCGTTTTTGTTTGATATTTCAAAAGTATTGTATGAACATTTTGGCACCAAATTGATTCCATAGAATTGAGTTATTTCAGTTGCTGAACTGAAAAAAAAAAACAGAAGACGAACATACACATCATTCTGCATTCAAGAATATCTTGAAAATAACCAACTGTACCTAGTATTGAATATTATAAGATAATGATAAACTCAAAGTTATGTTTATTCAACTTATTTAGAGACATTTGGACTCATTTTACTGTAAGCCTGGAATCTTCTTGTTCCATCGGCTGAAAGCACTTATTTTGACAAAGAAACAAAATTATTTACTAATAAATTAAGAACATTTGTCTGTTGAGTGTTGCAGGAGGTGATGTTTTCGCCTCCGTTTGTTTGTTTGTTCCCAACGTAACTCAAAAAGCAGTGAACGAATTTTGATTAAATTTGGACGAAAGGTGTGCCATGAGCCAAGGAACAACTGATTAGCTTTTGATCCAAATCCAGATGTCTATGCGGAGCCAGGATTTATTTATTTATTTATTTTGTTCTCAACATAATTCAAAAAGTAGTGAACAGATTTGGGTGAAATTTGGTATACAGCTTTAGTATTATTCTCGGCTCAAGTGGTTTGATTTTGATGTCATGGAATGTGTATGTCCATCCATCCATCCATCCATCCATCCATCCATCCATTATCCGTAACCACTTATCCTGTGCAGGGCCGTGGGCAAGCTGGAGCCTATCCCAGCTGACTATGGGCAAGAAAGGGGTATACCCTGGACAAGTCGCCAGGTCATCACAGGGCTGACACATAGACACAGACAACCATTCACACACATTCACACCTACGCTCAATTTAGAGTCACCAGTTAACCTAACCTGCATGTCTTTGGACTGTGGGGGAAACCGGAGCACCTGGAGGAAACCCACGTGGACACGGGGAGAACATGCAAACTCCGCACAGAAAGGCCCTTGTCAGCCACTGGGCTCAAACCCAGAACCTTCTTGCTGCGAGGCGACAATGCTAACTACTACACCACCATGCTGCCGGGATGTATTTGTTATTTATTAAAAATAACTTCTTGTGTAGGCCATGCCCAGTTTCGGTTTAAAGTTAAATACAACAACGTCAGGGTGCAGACACTTACAGATGCAGGTGCAGGGTAGAGCAGGTGCATCGCAAATACCGTAGGTGTCCAGATCCAAATCTCCAAGCGTTAAACGAAGTCAGGGTCAGGCGTCGGTCGGTCAATCGGCGTACAGGATATCAAAGAGCAGGCGAGTATTCATGTAGGTCAATAAACATAAGCGAGAGTAAAAACCACTAAAAGTCAGGATAAGGCTTGGTATGATCAAGTTCACTGACACTTTGCACAGAAGTGCGTGTTTGCTCGGTTTAAGTAAAGTCTTGATTAGTCCCTAAATGCGGAACAGGTGCGCCTCGAGAATTCCGGAGAGGCTGGGCACTGTAGTGTTTGGGAATTGTCGTCTGGAGTAGCCTTGTTTGAATGCTGCGCTGAATCTAGATTTTCTGCACTGTTACTGATAAACCTGAGCATGAAACAGATACAGGTACAAATAATAGCTCCCCGACTATATGAAGAGTCATGAAACTTGTTTTAATTCTGATTAAACAAATTTAAATCCTGATATTAGATCAATGTTCAATCGAACCAGAGAAAAACACATCATCTGGATGGACAAGTACATAATGGCATGACAAAACACAACCGAGAGGGACAATGGTAAGGGTTTCCCTCAGCAGGGCTGTCATTTTTGAGAAAGATAGTGCTCTACACTCCAGGAGAAAGCCTACACTGAAGAGAAAAAGCTGTAGTGTTTAAAGCAGCAGGAGAGCAGAGCGCGGTGACAGAGAGAGACGGTGGCGGTGCTGGACATCACGTCTCTTTACCGCGCAGGACAACAAACAGCCGCAAAACAACAAGGCCACTGCTGCTGCACTGACAGCACAACACAGGGGAGGCCATGAGAGTGGAGGCTAAACTGCTCTGTGTGTGTGTGTGTGTGTGTGTGTGTGTGTGTGTGTGTGTATAAAGACTTTGGCAGCAGCTACTGGTGTTTTTGATCTAATGTCAGAGCATTAGAAGAGCACATCTAACACATGCAGCGACACACACACACACACACACACACACACACACCTGGGTATATCTAAGGCCCTGTCCACACGGCAACAGATTCAGGTGAATCTGATAAAATTGTTTATCGTTTCGGCCTGGCGTCCACACGGCACCGGCGTTTTGGGTGCCCCAAAACGAAATCTTTTGAGAACGAGTTCCAGAGTGGAAAAATCTGGCAACGACCCCGTTGCGAAGTCGTCTGGATGAGTAGAACGGATTTGTTTACGACGACGTCACAACCACATGACTGTCAGTGCTTCATGCCGGGTAGAAGTGTAACGAACTCGATGCGAGTTGTCAACAAATCCTATAACTTGGTTCATGAAACGCGCTTACAAAATATTTTCACTGCTTTCCAAAAACAAAAACAATCCCGCCAGCAAAAATAGGGGGAAAAAGGAGCGATCTCACCTCTTCAGATGTTGGTTTAAGTCCGACAATACATTCCTCAAAAAGGGCGTAGAAGAACAAAGTAATCCATCAACGTGTAGCATTCAATTTATTCCGGACCATTAAAGAATTCTGGAGGATATCAGAATGTTGGCGTACCGGCTTCCATCTACCCCCATTCATTCCTCTTTCCATGTCTTTCATTTTACGCTACTGATTAATAATCAAAACTTTATGTGGCTGATGCTACAGAAGAAGGGGTTTATGCGCATGCGTCTACTCCTTCTATTGTTCTGGTGTCTCCGATGGGACCGTCTTACAGCGCACGTAGTGGTGTGGCATGTGTATTGCATCGTTTTCAGCAAGCGTTGCGTTGCCATATGAACCTGATATTTTACTGATCCGTTGCCCATGTGGACGCAATATTGAAAAAAAAAAAATCTCGTTGCCGTTGTCGTGTAGATGTAGCCTCAGTATCTTTTCAACTGACCACTAATCCTGATTGGTCAGAAGGTGCTGAGTAATTTCCCAGAACAGTGCTATTGTGGATGTGGTGAAGTTTTCTTTGAAGAGATGTTTATTTCTAATTTCATCCAAGACTCTTTCGGTTTTCTGATATCCTCAGGACAGAGGATTTGTTGAGGACTCTTTGCGATTTCTCAGGAACATTTTGTCTTGTTCACTTCAAGAGACAGAAAAAAGAGAAGCCGGTGAGGGAACGGTTTTATGCAGTAGCTGCTTTAATGTACAGTAAGTGCAACCAGGAACTGACTTGCTGCACCGATGTTTCACAGCATTAAAAGGAAAACAATAAAAAACAAGAAGACAAAGTCATTCATATCCCCCCACCCTTGGTATATACCAACTATATACCAAGTTTCAAGATCTTATTTGTCACATTTTTCACGTTCTGCTGCAGGAAAACAACCCTACCTCTTTACACTGACCTCAGCAGCCCATGGCATAAACCCCACCGGACCTTTAGTCCAGGTGAGCTAAAAAGTAAAATTTCTCACATTTCTTAGTATCAAAAGGCACATATACAGTGGTGCTTGAAAGTCTGTGAACCCTTTAGAATTTTCTATACAGTATTTCTGCATAATATGACCTAAAACATCATCAGATTTTCACACAAGTCCTAAAAGTAGATAAAGAGAACCCAGTTAAACAAATGAGACATAAATATTATACTTGGTCATTTATTTATTGAGGAAAATGATCCAATATTACATATCTGTGAGTGGCAAACGTATGTGAACCTTTGCTTTCAGTATCTGGTGTGACCCCCTTGTGCAGCAATAACTGCAACTAAATGTTTGCGGTAACTGTTGATCAGTCCTGCACACCGGCTTGGAGGAGTTTTAGCCCATTCCTCCGTACAGAACAGCTTCAACTCTGGGATGTTGGTGGGTTTCCTCACATGAACTGCTTGCTTCAAGTCCTTCCACAACATTTCCATTGGATTAAGGTCAGGACTTTGACTTGGCCATTCCAAAACATTAACTTTATTCTTCTTTAACCATTCTTTGGTAGAACGACTTGTGTGCTTAGGGTCGTTGTCTTGCTGCATGATCCACCTTCTCTTGAGATTCAGTTCATGGACAGATGTCCTGACATTTTCCTTTAGAATTCGCTGGTATCATTCAGAATTCATTGTTCCATCAATGATGGCAAGCCATCCTGGCCCAGATGCGGCAAAACAAGCCCAAACCATGATACTACCACCACCATGTTTCACAGATGGGATAAGGTTCTTATGCTGGAATGCGGTGTTTTCCTTTCTCCAAACATAACTCTTCTCATTTAAACCAAAAAGTTCTAGTTTGGTCTCATCCATCCACAAAACATTTTTCCAATAACCTTCTGGCTTGTCCACATGATCTTTAGCAAACTGCAGACGAGCAGCAATGTTCTTTTTGGAGAGAAGTGGCTTTCTCCTTGCAACTCTGTCATGCACACCATTGTTGTTCAGTGTTCTCCTGATGGTGGACTCATGAACATTAACATTTTCCAATGTGAGAGAGGCCTTCAGTTGCTTAGAAGTTACCCTGGGGTCCTTTGTGACCTCGCCGACTATTACACGCCTTGCTCTTGGAGTGATCTTTGTTGGTCGACCACTCCTGGGGAGGGTAACAATGGTCTTGAATTCCCTCCATTTGTACACAATCTGTCTGACTGTGGATTGGTGGAGTCCAAACTCTTTAGAGATGGTTTTGTAACCTTTTCCAGCCTGATGAGCATCAACAATGCTTTTTCTGAGGTCCTCAGAAATCTCCTTTATTTATGCCATGATACACTTCCACAAACGTGTTGTGAAGATCAGACTTTGATAGATCCCTGTTCTTTAAATAAAACAGGGTGCCCACTCACACCTGATTGTCATCCCATTGATTGAAAACACCTGACTCTAATTTCACCTTCAAATTAACTGCAAATCCTAGAGGTTCACATACTTTTGCCACTCACAGATATGTAATATTGGATCATTTTCCTCAATAAATAAATGACCAAGTATAATATTTTTGCCTCATTTGTTTAACTGGGTTCTCTTGATCTACGTTTAGGACTTGTGTGAAAATCTGATTATGTTTTCGGTCATATTTTTGCAGAAATATAGAAAATTCTAAAGGGTTTATAAACTTTAAAGAACTACTGTACATATACCAAGTTTCAAGACCATACCACTCATAGTTTTCCAGTTCTGCTCTGGAAACAAAACCTGCCCCTGAGACTAACCTGAGAGACTAAGACTGAAATTGTTTCCATGGAAACATGAAAAATTCAAATTTCTCAAATTTCTTAGTATGAAAAGGCACATCTAAGTCACCTTGCTAACATGAATACCAAGTTTCAAATCCGTATCAAAAATAGTTTTGGATATATGCTCCGGAAACGAACGTTGCTCTTAGAAACTAAGTCAAAATCTACTTTTTATGTAAAAATTTGAAAAAAAAAACACCTTTTTTTCCATAATCCAAAATAGCAAAAGGCACCAGTCCACATGTTGCTTGATATGTATGTAAAGTTTCATGAAGATATCTTCAATAGTTTTAAAGATATGGCCCAGAAAAGAAAATGTGACCGGATGGAACCCGTTTCGAAATCCCCCGTCAAACTTCATTTAAAATAACTGGTGTGTTTGTGGTATAAGAGAAATAAAACACTTTGGGATATGCTGTTATGGGAAAATAATCAGTTTCGGAGTGGGAGTACTGAAATATTTGGGGACTTTTTGTTTATGAATATGTCTATATAATAAAAAAGATGAAGTTTATCTTCTCATGTTGAAAAACTCACATTTTTCATATGAAAAACATCGCAGATCTGAGTGACATATTTAAATAATATTGGCTGGCTTTTTTTCGTGGTCTATCAGATATACAGTATTCCATTCAGCTAGAATGATACCGAACGAATTGAAGATGAGTAGCTGAATGGAATATTGGATGGACCCCGAAAAAAAGCCATTATTATTATTATTATTATTATTATTATTATTATTATTATTATTATCCATACACATTCCTTTTGGGTGTTCAATGTGTCTTTCTCTTTCAAAATTCTCTCCAAATCTTCCATATTTATTAACAAAGCAAATCTGGTGGCCATGTTTGTAATACAAATTGTCCCAGTCACTCGCTAGCACAGAAGTTTTATGTCTCCGACGTGTGACATCATGTTGTCTTGACAACCATGCAATATCATAAACCATATTCAACACTCATTCTCCATTCGGTAGAGTGACGTAATATACGTAGGATAAGTGATATGCTAACAATATTGCATGCTATCAAACCAGATCAGTGAAACTCACTAGAAGGGAATAGAACATGTTTTTATTCCATTGAAAAAGTGTCCTGTATGGATAATCATTTCTGATATTTCACTCCGATGACGTCACTCCCAGTGTTTTGCTGCTGACTAGATGCATGTTGTCAAAATGGAGAACAGGTTCAACATTAAAATTCTTTTGATTAATTTGCGTATTTTGTTTTTTACACAGTAGAGTGAGGATATGGAGTTTATCTTGTCATGTTGAACATATTTTGACTTATTCGCTTTGCTCACTTATGAAATATACATTCACCACTCGAAGATAAACTTCATATCTTCACGCCATCGTGTAGCATTCTCTATTAATTTTTTTCACGGTCCGGTTTCCATCAAATCCCGCGCTCTGATTGGCTGGCGAGCGGGTCCATATCCTACGGTACGGACTCCAGTTACAGACCCCAGATATGGACCTCTGGCAACTCGCTCATTCACAACAACAACAAACATAGTAGCAATTTTTGTCAACATTTATTTTCGCATTTCTCAGGAGAAAAGCATTAATTTTACAGCATGGATAGCGATAACACCAGTCTTCACAGCGAAAGCGAGTTTTACTACCCTGAGGAAGAAGAAATAAAAGAAAACATTTCAGGAGAAAGCTAAAAACCTGTAACTGTTGCTAACACCGAGCAAAAACATGGCTGAATCCTGAATGACTCCTATTTGTATAAATAGGGGACTACATAGGCAGCAAAATGTAGTTTTTTTCCTGCCATGGAAGTGCACTTGTATACCGAGGAGGAAGCAATTTGCATTACAGCCGTGAATGAGGATTCAAAATGGCGGCTCGCCTCGGTTTTCCCTTTCGGCGCTCTCGTTTTCTGTTTGAATTTGGCAAAGAAAAAAATGAATATATTATTTACCAGCTTAAAGTCGGGCCGTATGGTGAAATACCATGACCAAGGTCTTGAAAGTACTGACCGAGGGCCTCTGGACCGAGGTCAGTATTCAAGGCCGAGTGACTGGTTGTTTTTTTTTTTTTCTCAGACCCCAGAGACGTCTTGTCTCAATTAGATTTTTCACCAAATTCCTTTAAATACTTGTGGTCAATGCACAACACACATTGTTCATGTGATCCAAACCCAAGAGAACCAAGCACAGCAATGCTAATTAGCCTCATGATGAATGTGCGCTGGGAAAAGAGATGCCCGATGCTGAAATTACAGAGTCGTTGCCTCAGCCATGTGCACACACTCCACTCCAAAGGAAACTCGAGCAGAAGCACAGAGCATGCAGAAAAGTGTTCTGAGCATTTCATGATGGATATATACATGTGTGTGTGTGTGTGTGTGTGTGTGTGTGTGTGTGTGTGTGTGTGTGTGAAGATTGCACTCTGGTTGGTTGCACCTCAAAAGGTAATAAACTGCCAACTATGCAAGTTCATGGATAATGTATGATTTGGCAGCAGTGCAATAATCACAGGTCGGCTTTTGTAAAAATGCTCTGTGCTCCTGAGTTGGACTGACTTTGTCCAACAGATATTTGTGCAGGTTTTACCCCTCTGTTTTACACAGAAACAGCAACAGGAAAATGTAACCAGATAGAAAAGTCAGAGTAATTTGCGCTAGCTCTTATAAACTGGGATGTCTGGTCATAATCCATAACGGTAAGAGATAGAGAATGACATTTAGTGAGGAAAAAAGCCAGTTTTTCATGGATCATTCTGGATCAGTGATCCAGATCAGCACCAAAAGTCATAGCAACATAATTCAGCCCAGAGGTATTCTTCATGTGAAATTTGGTGATGACTGGTTGAAAATTGAGGTAGAAATAGCATCCTAAAAAAGTTAGGATAATAATAAGAAGAAGAAGAGAAGAAGAAGAAGAAGAAGAAGAAGATACTGTGATAAAAGTCACAGTAATTTGTGCTAGCTTTTACAAACTGGGACGTCTGGTAAGCATACCCTATAGACCCAGAATGTTAAGAGATAGAAAATGACATTTAGTGAGGAAAAAAGCCAGTTTTTCATGGATCATTCTGGATCAGTGATCCAGATCAGCACCAAAAGTCATAGCGACGTAATTCAGCCCAGAGGTATTCTTCATGTGAAATTTAGTGATGATTCGTTGAGAACTGAGGGAGAAATATCATCCTAAAAAAGTTAGGATAATAATAATAACAATAATAATAATAGAAAGATCCTGAGTGAGAGTAACAATTTGCACCAGCACTGCTTGCACAAATGAAAAAGAGTTCTAAAATCATTCACGTGAGCATGCCAGCCCAGTAGGTGGCGACATTATGAGAAAACAAAATGTGGGAAAACACCAGCATGGCCGAAAGATGACAAAAAAAGACAAACAAACGTGCAGACAGAATGAAGTGAAATAGATAGGAATACAAATCGAAGACCTCGTACCTTCATCACGTATACAAAACTGCACTGGATGTGAAAGTTGATTCAGTTTCAAAAACATACGTATCTCCTGTGCGTACATGAATGGTGTAAACATTGTTAGTTTTTAAACTTTGAGGTGTTTTTTGGAAAGCTTTTGGTTTTATTTCCCCAAATGAAGCCTTTATATGGAGGTGTGGTCAAAACCCAAAGAAAAACAATGACTACATTTTCAAAAATATCCATGCATAACCTGACAACCTGCCATTTTTAGCCATCTCGGGTTATTTCAGGTTGCCAGTGCCCTCAGCCGATTTTATTATTTTTTTTTAATGAAAAATATCTATTCAAAAAATATAAAATGGTGCTAATAAGGGGTAAAAAATAACAATTGTTGTTGTCGTTCATATACATGTGCACAGTCCTGCACTCTGTTTGTCTGTTCGGCTCTAACGCTATGAAATAGTTAAAAAAAAAAGACGGACAGCAGCTTGACTTGTGCTCTCAGGCTGTGAGTTGAAAAGATTTGGGTCAAAAATAAAAACATCAGGGGAACAGCATGAATCCCCTCCACTTCCAGCCAAGACAAGACGAGTGCTGACACTCAGAACACTGGTGATTTCTGAAAGATGAGCGCATGTGGTCAGTGTTACCAACTCAACTAGTCAGGGGAAAGTCACTAAAGCCTAGTCAAAAAGTCACAAGAAATCCAAAGATGACATCGCGGATAAATTTGCATATTTATCCAATCAGCGTGATCTGTTGATATCTAAATGTGTTCCATGAAGGAGGAAGTTTTTCGTAATGGCAGAACAGAATAGAGTTTCATCAGAAAAGAATGACAGATTATGACTTTTTTATTTTTTATTGAAAAAAAGTTGCCGTCACGACACCACAAATAATTTATCTATTTACAAGATTCTTCAGTGTTCATGAATGCAGACAGAATGAAGCAGGGGTATGAAGGAGTTGAGAACAGACACAAAGGGCAGCCTCCAGATGGAACAACTTACTTTTATAAATATCACCAAGAACAGAATTTGAAATGGTTGTTCATTGTGAACCATGGTGATCAGTGACTGGGAGCAGTAGTGATCAGTGATTGGTCATTGGGGAACCACGGGGCTCAGTGATTGGAAACAATGATAATTAGTGATAAGTCACTGGAGACAACACTGATCAGTGATTGGGAATAGTGTTGATTAGTGATTGGGAATAATACTGATCAGTGACTGGGAATAATGGTGGCCTGTTATTGGTCATTTGGGAACAGTTTTTGGAATAATGGTGATCAGTGACTGGGGTCAATGGTGGTCAGTGATTGGGAACAATAGTGATCAGTGATTGGTCATTGGGGAACCATGGAGATCAGTTATTGGAAACCATGGTGATCAGCATGGGCGCCGCCAGGGGGGGAAAGGTTAGAACAATTCTAGGGGCCCAGCACTGCCATGGAGCCCTTTAAGGGGCTGATACCGTAATATGCTTTTAATGATTTTAATAAGACTTTTGAAATAACAACAATGCAATATTCCATCTGGTAAAACGAGCTAATTGAACAAGGTTGTCTATTTCTTGAGTTCTTCAACATATTGTCATTTAACCCTCCCCCTTTTGCGAAATGGTACGGTCCAGTTCTGGTAGAAGCGCGATGCGTTAAATCTGTGTGCTGATCAGTGCAACGCTACTTGCTGCTGTGTCGCGGTGCAGCAGCCAGCCAGCCAGCAGTGGAGTGCGTACAGTCTATGATCGCTAAATATGAAGAGTGGCTGTCAAAGAGGGACGGGAGAGGCAGGCAACTGGTCACTCAGTTTTTCCCAAAGAAAGGTAGCTATCGCTCACGTGTGTGTTCAAAATATTAGCGAATGGTAAATGAACAGTATGAATGTGGTTGGATTAGCCTATCAAGAGAACACTTTTACAGTTTGTACAGTGACATTTTTTCCATTTTAATAACTGAACTGACTTGTGTGATAAACAAGATGAAATATTACGTTATGCTGGTGCTAATAACTAGTGCTAATAACCAGTTTCATAACTAATGGGGTGCCCTAAATATGCACAGATTCAGCCTCAGGGGGACCTCCGCCCTACCAAACCACTGAACCCCTCTTTGGAGAAGGAGAAGCAGCAACACAACCCATAAATGCTTTAGGACTGAAGTTTTTAATGAGCGAGCGCCATATACAGTTTGCTAGATTAAAGTGTTGCTAATAACAGACACCAGTCAAGTGTTTGACATGGTTATGTGTGTGGAATGTTCACACGTTCTAAACCATTGGTTTCAAATTGAGGAGCTGGAGAAAGCGCAGCACACATAAAAGAGGGATAGAGGTTACAACATATGAAGAAATACGTACGTAATTGATCAAATTGAAATGTCACTCCGTGTCACTTTGAAATACATTTATAATAAGATGTTTCCTGTCTTTTATGGGTAACATTTGTAAGGCTACTGAGTATGGAGTTCATTTAAATGCATCAAACTTTTTCATGCATTAACTAACTTGCATGCATTGCTGATAACAGAGCCAGGCCCCTCATCAGGCCATGATACAGCAGCCAGGGAGGACACCAGAAGTGTTGAAGTACAGGAAGAGAACAGGGGGAGTACCAGCAGCACAGGTGGTGAGGAAGAAGCAGCAGAGAGTAAGGAAGAGCAGGAAGAAACTGAGAAGGCATGTGGCAAAATCTTGAATTTTCATTTGTGATTGTAAATGCGCCAGAATTAGTCACTGACCAGTTTTCATCTAGTCCCTGGTAGGTTAATACATAAAATGTAATAACAAAGTCACAAACTCAAGGTCCATGGGCTATCAAAAGTCAAATAATGACAATAGTGCAATTGTGACGAGGGTGGGCAAAGTTGGGGGGCCCAAAATTCTAATCTTTCATGGGGCCCAAATTTTCTGGCAGCGCCCCTGGTGATCAGTGACTGGGGACAATGAAAATCAGTGATTAGTCTTTGGGGGCAATGATTATCAGTGTTTGGTCATTTGGGAACAATGTTGATCAATGATTGGGAATAATAGTGATCAGTGATCAGGAATAATAGTGATCAGTTACTGCTCCGTTGAGGACAATTGTGATCAGTTATTGCGAATAATGGTGATCAGTGACTGGGGTCAATGGTGATCAGTGATTGGGGACAATAGTGATCAGTGATCAGGAAAATGGTGATTAGTGATTGGGAATGATACTGGACAGTGATTTGGAATAATGGTTATCAGTGACTGGGGTCAATGGTGCTCAGTGATGGGAAATGGTAGTGATCAGTGATTGGTAATTGGGGAACAATGGAAATCAGTGACTGTAAACCATGGTGATCAGTGACTGGGAACAATGATAATCAATGATTAGTCATCGGGAGCTATGGTGATCAGTGTCTGGTCATTTGGGAACAATGTTGATCAGTGATTGTGAATAATTGTGATTAGTGATTGAAAATAATTGTGATTAGTGATTGTGAATGATTGTGATTGTTGACTGGGATTAATTGTGATTAGTACTTGAGAATAATGGTGATCGGTGATTGGGAATAATTGTTATCAGTGATTGGTCATATGGGAGCAATTGTGGTAATTTATTGGGAACAATGGTGATTGGTTATTAGGAATAATGATGATTAGTTATTTGGCATAATGGTTATTGGGAACAACAATGATTAATTATTGGAAATAATGCTGTTCAGTGACTGAGGCCCTGTCCACACGGCAACGGATTCAGGTGAATCTGATAAAATTGTTTATCGTTTCGGCCTGGTGTCCACACGGCACCGGTGTTTTGGGTGCCCCAAAACGAAATCTTTTGAGAACGGGTTCCAGAGTGGAAAAATCTGGCAACGGCCCCGTTGCAAAGTAGTCTGGATGAGTAGAACGGATTTGTTTATGATTACGTCACAACCACATGACTGTCAGTGCTTCATGCCGGGTAGAAGTGTAACGAACTCGATGCGAGTTGTCAACAAATCCTATAACTTGGTTCATGAAACGCACTTACAAAATATTTTCACTGTGAATATTTATTGTGTAATGGTGCAAAGTGAGAGAGAGAGTGAGAGAATAGCCCTTAGGGCAGAGTCTTTAGTCCAAACACTGCGGAAGTACTGAGTATAACCAAACTGCGCACCGCCCGTGCGCTTTCCAAAAACAAAAACAATCCCGCCAGCAAAAATAGGAAAAAAAAAGGCGCGATCTCACCTCTTCAGATGTTGGTTTAAGTCCAACAATACATTCCTCCAAAAGGGCGTAGAAGAACAAAGTAATCCATCAACGTGTAGCATTCAATTTATTCTGGACCATTAAAGAATTCTGGAGGATATCAAAATGTTGGCGTACCGGCTTCCATCTACCCCCATTCATTCCTCTTTCCGCGTCTTTCGTTTTACGCTACTGATTAATAATCAAAACTTTGTGGCTGATGCTACAGAAGAAGGGGTTTATGCACATGCGTCTACTTCTTCTATTGTTCTGGTGTCTCCGATGGGACCGTCTTACAGCGCACGTAGAGGTGTGGCATGTGTATTGCATTGTTTTCAGCAAGTGTTGCGTTGCCATATGAACCTGATATTTTACTGATCCGTTGCCCATGTGGACGCGATATTTAAAAAAAAAAAATCTCGTTGCTGTTGTCGTGTGGATGTAGCCTGAGGCAATAGTGATCAGTGATTTGGAGCAATGGTGTGCAGTGACTGGGAACAATGGTGATCATCGATTGGGGGTATTGATGATCAGTGACTGGGAACAATGGTGATCAGTGGTTGGTCATTGGGGAACCATGGAGAACAGTGATTGGAAACTATGGTGATCAGTGACTGGGAACAATTGTGATCAGTGATTGGGAAATTGGTGATTAGTAATTGTGAATAACGGTGATCAGTGACTGGTTGTTTGGGAAGGATTATGATCAGGTTTTTTGAATAAGGATGATTAGTTGTTGGGAATTAAGGTGATCAGTGACTGGGAACAATGGTGATCAATGATTGGTCATTAGGAACAATGCTGTTATTGGGCACTAATGAACTTCGGAGTGGCACCAGTAACGCTGCTTCATCACACCACCCTGTCACTGATTATCACTCTAAAACAACAACAAGCTCACATGCTTTATTTCTCTTACGCTACAGCAACTTACCGACCACTACATGTTTTTTTAATGCATTAATGAAAGTCACACTGTAGTTTTTATCCTTTTATGTACATTATGTGTTTCATTCCATATATAATAACTCATGTAATGATAATGATATCGTTGGAAATCAATGCATGGAAGTCAGACTGTAACACCCCGTGGACCCCATGTGCCTATGTACAGGTCTAAAACTGTACAATAAAAAGGTCCTATAGAGATCTTGCAGTCACGTGACCGGAAAGTACACAACCGCCATCTTGTCGGTCAAAAACACCGCTGAATACTGCTGCACTCGTGTACAGTACAGAATGGATCAATTTCAACCGACAGACTACACGGCTCATTTTTCTAATGAACAGATAACTAGATATATGTCTAAAATCAACGATCTACAGATTTGTGACCCTTATGGCTTACCGGACAGAGTTTTCACGACCGGATTTTGAACTGTCAGCGGAATACCCGGACATGTATAATTACCTCATTAACTTTCCCTCGCTGTTCAGTGGTGAAGCACTGCGTGCTTATAAATCTCTAGACAGTTATCTTGACAGAAATTCAGGATTTGTCAGCGACTCAGATGTGGCATCTTGTAAACAAGAATCCTCATTGAATGGGTAAGTCACTTAAGTATTGAGTATAGCACTGACCAGACGATTATAGAATAGAATAAGGTAATTCCAGCTGTAATTCCAAATCGTCTGTCTTGTTTACATGGATCTGGCATTGGAGAGGTAGAGGCTTGGCAGTGGAGGTTTGAGTAGCTGTTTTCTGAGCTTAGTCAACAGGCCGGCTCTGCCTGCAGCCTCGCTTTTGCTTCCGCTCCCGACACCGCCTCCTTCGCTTTGCTTCCGATAACAATCCACGGAGACCCCGCTGGTCTCGCTATCTCATCCGGAATGTTTTTTTTTTTCTCATCCGGAATGTTGTGCATGCGATGGAAATCGCTACAAACCGTCATTTTCTGCTGGAAACCAATGTCCAGTAAGTCCATACGGTTGTAGTGGATATTGAAGTCCGGTACAGACGAACAACACGCAAAAATACACACAAAAAACATAAAAAACGTACACAGGTAGGGAGAGCTTGTAGCCGCAGCCGTTGTAGTAGAATTGTATATAGTAGGGTTTTCCAGGGGGGCGGCACGGTGGTGTAGTGGTTAGCGCTGTCGCCTCACAGCAAGAAGGTCCGGGTTCGAGCCCCGGGGCCGGCGAGGGCCTTTCTGTGTGGAGTTTGCATGTTCTCCCCGTGTCCGCGTGGGTTTCCTCCGGGTGCTCCGGTTTCCCCCACAGTCCAAAGACATGCAGGTTAGGTTAACTGGTGACTCTAAATTGAGCGTAGGTGTGAATGTGAGTGTGAATGGTTGTCTGTGTCTATGCGTCAGCCCTGTGATGACCTGGCGACTTGTCCAGGGTGTACCCCGCCTTTCGCCCGTAGTCAGCTGGGATAGGCTCCAGCTTGCCTGCGACCCTGTAGAAGGATAAAGCGGCTAGAGATAATGAGATGAGATGAGATGAGGGTTTTCCAGAAGAAAAGGTAGAAGTAAAAGCAGAAGTAGAACCAGAAGTAGAAGTAGAAGGCGGAATATGGCGTTTGACCGACAAGATGGCGTCTGTCACAATCTGGATCGGCTGTGACGTCACATGCAAGTGCTCCATAGGTGAGGAATTCACAAACTTTGATAAACTTTCACAGTTATTTATTTCAAAAACAGCAGTATTGTCATGCAGCCCCCTTCTGCTGATTTGTCCTATTAGGAGTATGTTAGAGACATTCTGTAGACGAGTCACCGTGTGGAATGAACATGCTTTTGTGACCTTTCAACCTTTGCTCTTATTATTTTTCCATAATCCGGACCTGACTCGAACCTCCACCTTGCATGTAAATATCATTTTTCAAGCTCGGTGCCCTGCTTCGAGGGCATTGTAATGGCACGGCCGATGTTAATATTTCATAAATGTGTACAGCCATAAAACATGAACTGACAATTTAATTAGATGCCAATGCTTTTGATGAATAGCATTCGCTGCTATGCATCTAATCTCGCATTTAACAATGAAATCAATACTTACATTAATCATCCAGAGGCCGGGAATCAGCACACGGCGTGGCGCAGAGCAGATGAAAACATATATTTAATACGAGTGCTGATACGAAGCTCGCAGGAGGAGGGAGACTGCGAGGAGAACGTATATGCCAAAACTCGTTCCGTGCTCTGTAGCAGGCCACAATTTATTCTCTGTTCGGGTTAAGTTTGTTTAGCGGTGTAATTTGACATCAGGCGAGCGTAGTAAATTCTGCTAACTTGTTTGTTCAGGGAGCTTTTTAAGCAAGCTCTCTTTGACAAATTAAATTTGTTGTGGCACACAGTGGCAGTGTTGAGAGCAGAGACGTGCATGCACATGCAAGCACACGCTGAAAATAACAAAGAAGGCAAAACTAAAGGATTGCACGATCAGATTAAATATGATTTTGTGCAAAAATAAATAAATAAAATACGCAAATGAAAATAAATCATCCAAGCTTTGCTAACAGAAGAACACATTAGCTTAGAAAGCTGTCCACATCAATACAACTAGTTCGGTACTCAGTACAGGCCATGTTTACAACCCTCATATGAAACTCGGAATAATTATAACCTGAAATAAGGCATAAATACTGACAGGCTGGTTTATAAATGCCAGAATTATTGGAGCAGAAAATGAATATATAAAATAAATAACCCATGAGACACGTAATCAGTTGAATATATTTATGCAAATCTAAAACAAGATGTTCAGAAACATTCAGATACACTGCAAATCCTTGTAAACTAGATGACATCTAGTTGGGGAAGCCATGGCCTAATGGTTAGAGAAGCACTTTTGGGACCAAAAGGTTGCTGGTTCAATTCCCTGGACCAGCAGGAATGGCTGAAGTGCCCTTGAGCAAGGCACCTAACCCCCAATTACTCCCCAGGCTTCTCTGGGTATGTTGTAAGACAGACTTTGACTTCGATGCTCCCATATCTTGTGACACATGAGGCAGTCATGCTTGTCCAGCAATGTCAGTCCTCTACCAGCTCGTTGCAAATCTCTGTCAATTGTTTGGCGCCCGTTCGCTTTTGGACGTCCCCTCTGACGTTGTCCCAGGGGATTCCATCATAGAACTTGGTTGGCAAGTCTTGTTGGCAGGAGTCTAACAACATGTCCCAGCCAGCTCAGTCGTTGTTTACAAGTGGTTATAGACGCTGGCTGTTGGTTGGTCCGAGATCTGACTTCCTCATTTGTGATGAAGTTGCTCCATCTGATGCCCAGGATTTTTTGGATACACTTGCTGTCAAAGGTATCCAGTTTCTTTTCTTGCCCGATCTTCACATGCCAAGTCTCACAGCCATACAAGAGGATAGATTATAACGTCGCTGTTATAGAATCACGTCTTGATTTTGAGTGAAAGTTTCTTACTTCTCCAGATCTTGCCAAGATGGCTGAATGTGGCTGAGGCTTTTCCCACTCTCCAGTCCAGTTCTTCATCCATGTTTCCCTTGCTGTTAATGGAGCTCCTGAGGTATGTAAAGTTGTCCACTACCTCCACTTCATCCTGGTCAATGTATACACTCATTGTTGGTGAGTGTGTCCTAGTCTGTACTCGAGTTGAGGGGGGATGGGGGGGGATGCCATCCCCCCTGGAATAAAAAATGGTCAAAATCATCCCCCCTCTAAAACGGGCATCCCCCCTCCCTTCCCTTGAGCAATTTTATCAATAAATATGGACATTACTTCTATTTAACATTGGAATTAGAAATGCCATTCCACGTAGCTTTGCTGAAACTGAGCATACAATAAGCTACCGCGAGAGAGGGCGCGCGCAAGCGAAGCGTTTGAGGAGGTGACATTCAGTTGGGGTTCCGTTATTTTTGATTTCATTCGGCGTCAGTGACAGCAGCAGATTGCAGCATCATGACCAAGCGGAGTGGACAGCAAGACCTAAGCAAGTTCGGATTTAAGATCGCAAGAAAAAAACATTTCAGGAGGTAAGTCAAGAGTTACGAATATCAGTCGCACTTTCTGTGAGCCCGCCATCATGCTGTAAAGTTACCGATATGTAGCCTGATTTGTGGGCGGCGGATAACAACACAGCTATCGTAATGAATGTTAGTTTGGAGTCTAGCCAGCTATCGATAGCTTACTCAGGTTCATGTTAGCTTTGATTTCTTGTATAAGGCCATTAATTTAATCAGCCTGGACGTTCGTTTGTTATTCTTCAGGCAACAAAAAGTGTTATTCAAGACAGGAAGGCTAAAATAAACGACACTAGCAGTTTTGAAGGCTTCATTGCCTCATTAGAGAGCCGGTCACAGCATGTAAGACTGATTTACAATTTACTGTTGCTTGTTTTAGCTTATTGGTTCCCTACCTACTGTACCTCTGTATTTAACTCAATGTTCCCAATGTTCAGCTTTGAATAAAAATTCTATTGACTTGATATGAAAAGATTCAGTTGTTCATTTACATTGCCTGCTGAGGTTTTAATAAATTATTTACCAAACGATTTAAAAGGAGCCTACCATGACTATGAAGTTACACTTCAAATTTGTCATCTGCATTTCACCCTAATATGGAGAATGTGGTCGGTATGTCAGCCAGGAGACTGACTAAATATGACACATGACATCCACACTGTGCATGTTTTACAGTAAAATACCAGTGTATTATGTTTTTTACAACAATAAAAAGGGTACACCATACCTGTCAACCCTCCTGTTTTTCCCGGGAAATCCCTTATTTTGACTTGTTTCCCGCTGTCTTCCCGTTTTTTTTTTTATTTTCCCGAAAATATCCCGTATTTTCACATTATATAAAAGTCGATAGGTCCAGAATTCATGACGCGCCTCTGACAGGAGTTTACAGCAGGAAGTCAGGCCATGAATTCACGTCCCCGCCCTCTCCAGTACAGCAGGTGGCAGTCTAGTAATTACACATTGATTTTAATTGCATGTCTGTGAAGAAGACTGTCAGAACCATAGGGCTAGTCTGACCAAGGTCACTGCGCGGAACTTCTCACAAAACTAAAAGATGGTCGTAATTCTTTCCTCAGGCAGAGCTTGAAGTGGGCCGGAACGCACCGGAACTGCGTTCCTGCACTTCTTTATTTTCACCGGAGTGGCAGCGCAGTTGTGTGCGAAGTTTCCCCATTTGTTTGTCTGCTACTGCCTCAACCACAGGCTTGAATTAGCAGTTGGGGATGTTTTAAAGCAGATCAATGGCATGAACAACTTTAAGATCTTCTTCGACAAGCTGTACAGCCTTTATCACACTTCGCCAAAAAATCAGCGCGAGCTGAGCAGCTGCGCGCAGCGCATTGAGCAGCGCATTCTTGTTATTGGCCGCGTCCTTTCCGTGCGCTGGGTCGCATCCAGTGAGCGCACCGTGAGAGCGGTTTGGTGATTAGTGAACTTAGTTAAACTTAAAGGTGCACTGTAAAAAAAAATAGTTGAGAATACTTGAAATTTCAAGGCAACCGTCTGCATTAAGAATTTTATGTTTTGCCAACGATGTGCCCATGATAATCCAAACTATGATAAAACTGTTATCTTTATTAAGAATTCTTAATTAAGTCAATTTTCAATTCCTCATTCTGCCAACATAGATTTCTCTTTTTGCTGAACAGTGGCATTCACAGTAGTACAAAAAGGCAATTGAGGTTATCACAATTTTTTTTTTCAGATTTTTTTTGGGCTTTTATCACCTCTATTTGGATAGGACAGCGTAGAGACAGGAAACAAGCGGGAGAGAGAGATGGGGAGGGATCGGGAAATGACCTCGGGTCGGAACCAAACCCGGGTCCCCGGATTTATGGTATGGCGCCTGAGCCACGACACCCCTGAGGTTATCACAATTTATCATTAAACTATACATGCGGCGGCACGGTGGTGTAGTGGTTAGCGCTGTCGCCTCACAGCAAGAAGGTCCTGGGTTCGAACCCCGGGTCCGGCGAGGGCCTTTCTGTGTGGAGTTTGCATGTTCTCCCCGTGTCCGCGTGGGTTTCCTCCGGGTGCTCCGGTTTCCCCCAAAGACATACAGGTTAGGTTAACTGGTGACTCTAAATTGACCGTAGGTGTGAGTGTGAATGGTTGTCTGTGTCTATGTGTCAGCCCTGTGATGACCTGGCGACTTGTCCAGGGTGTACCCCGCCTTTCGCCTGTAGTCAGCTGGGATAGGCTCCAGCTTGCCTGCGACCCTGTAGAAGGATAAAGCGGCTAGAGATAATGAGATGAGATGAGATGAGATGAGATGAACTATACATGCCTTTTTTCATTGTTCTACACAATTACAAAACTTCAATATTGAAATAAAGTTTTTAAAACCCACATCATGGGTATGGCGTTGTGGCTCAGGTGGATAAGGCACCATACCATAAACCCGGGGACCTGGGTTCGATTCCGACCTGAGGTCATTTCCCGATCCCTCTCTCCCGCTCATTTCCTGTCTCTACACTGTCCTATCCAAATAAAGGTGAAAAAAGTCTGATAACCTCAATTGCCTTTTTGTACTACTGTGAATGCCACTGTTCAGCAAAAAGAGAAATCTATGTTGGCAGAATGAGGAATTGAAAATTGACTTAATTAAGAATTCTTATTAAAGATAACAGTGTTATCATAGTTTGGATTATCATAGGCACATCATTGGCAAAACATAAAATTCTTAATGCAGACTGTTGCCTTGAAATTTCAAGTATTCTCAACTATTCTTTTTTTACAGTGTGTTTATGTATGTGATTAGTAAACTTAAAGGTGTTAAACCTTCTTTTGCTTTTCTTTTAGTGCAATACGTGCACTAATTACTCATTTTTTTATTTTTGAAACTTAAAGTAATGTTGTGATGACTTGTTTTTATTAGTTTAAACTTAAAATGATGCAATGTTTTTCTGTTGTTCTTAAGGTTATCAACCTAATCAAGCCCTAATCAACCCCTTCATCACCTTTGAACTTCAATAAAAAACAAAAAAGGGGAAAAACTGAGTGTTCCTCGTGTGACCAAAGCTCTTTTGAAGTTGGGGCACAAAACTGGGGAAAATCATACACAACTTGACAATATGGTTGTGGTTCTTAGTTCTGATTTGTTTTTACTCCAGCTGTCTACAAACTAAGACACTTCGTTCAAAAATAATATCTCAGAGAGTCATTGTGAAAACACATCTGTTCAAACAACAAATACTGTAGCACAACAACAGATGAAAAGAGTAGAGCATTGTCCTTATGAGCCAAGTTTTGCAAAATGCGTGACGGCAATACAAAAACTGTGAAGTTTTCAATTAAAACATTTGAACTTGATTTGAACTTATTTGAATGACCGGGATGGCATTGTCAGAAAATCAGGGTTCCTGCATTTCTTTTTTTCCACTTCAAGCACTGTCCTCAGGGAGCGAGTTTCAGTAGACGGCGAGACTAGAGACATGAATAAAGAAAGGAGCGAGGCAAAACCAAAAAAGGTGTATTGCCGCTACTTGCCCAAATGGCAGGACGAATTTAATTTTGTGAAGAAAAGTCAGTTCGATTACCGACTTTCCGAAATTTTCCCTTATTTTGAGTTAAAAATCTGGGAAATATCCCTTTTTTTCAAACCTCAAAGTTGACAGGTATGGGGTACACAGTGTGTACTACACACTTTATCAGCACAAAATACTGTATGTCTGGTAAATGAGCAAGGTCCACAGACCTACGTTGTGTGCAAACCCTCCTAAAAGCAAACCAGTTTCCCACCGACGGACCGACCGATGGGTCGACACTAGTGTTGCACCGATACCATTTTTTTGGCCCCGATACCGATACCTATACCTGGCTGTGCAGTACCGGCCGATACCGATACCACTCCGTTTGAAGTGTGTGTATGTATATATATATATATATATATATATATATATATATATATATGAAGAGCTGCATACTTGGATGTAAAATCATTGCTATCATGGCTTTGTCAGGCTGCTGCTTACCTTTGTGAAACAGGAAAAAGACTAATACAAAGTGAATCCAGTAGAACTTTTTATTGCCTACCTGGTATGGATGACTGACAATAGTTCAATAAAACATACTCCGTTACTTTATTTTTTAGTGCAGGGATAGTCGTCTCCGTGATGTATTTGCGACTCGGGACCTTATACTTAGGTACTGCGTGAGCCATAAAAAGCCGGAATCCCACGCTTTCAACAAAGGCAAGGGACAGGTTACAAAGAACAGTCATTTCGGTGATTTTTTCGGACATCTGTCTTGCTGCTTCACTCTTCTCGTCCCACTGCTCCTTCCTACGAAGTGAACTGACCAGGGTTTGTTGCTGTGGTCCATCCCCCTTTCTCTTGCTAGCAGTTGCTGCAACCTCAAACTCTTTGTGTTCGTTCACATGTTTCGTCTTCAAATGTTTTATCAGGTTCGAGGTATTGAAACTGGCCGGTTTAACTCCACCTCTCGAAACTTTCAGGCCGCAAATCTTGCATGTAGCCATTGTACTCGCCGGAGTTTCTATGCTGAAATATATCCAGACCGCCGACATTTTCTTCTCGTGGTTTGTTTTTCCTCCGCATGAAAAAGCTGCCCCTGTATTGGTTAAGAGCGGCTATTGGCCCGCTCTCATTGGTCTGGAGCAGGTCAATAGCAATAGCTGCTTGGCGTGCTTGGCAGGCATGCACAGTGATCACGTGTGATCACACAACACAGAGTGTAGTGAGTGTCGGGAGAGAGAAGGCTGCGTTCAAGTGTCATACTAGCATCGGTAAATGGTATCGGCGCCCTATTTCTTGCTACTCGCCAATACCGATACCACCATTTTAGTGCCAGATTGGGGCCCCGCCCGATACTGGTATCGGTATCGGTGCAACACTAGTCGACACGCGACTAAAAATTTCACCATCCCCCTGGTTTGATTTTACAACTCGACCACTGGTCCTAGTCAGCATGTTCTTAGTCTTTTTGGCCCTAATCTTGAGGCCAATGCTAGCTGCTGAGGTGGCGATCTCACTCTGCATAAGATAAGACTTATTCGTCAGCTAAACACCTGTAATGCAATGACATCACAGCGTTATTGGATTCTGATTGGTCCGAAGATGTTGATTATTTTTCTATAACAGTAGTGCACCTTGTTCGAATTACGTCATTTCTATAGCAACAAGCTTACACCAGGGACTTTTAAGTCAAACTCACCACATTATATCAATCAGACGAATAATAAAGGAATTAAAACAACAACAAAAAAATGTTGATACTTTGCGATTTCTCAGCAACGTGACAGGCTGTTTCACAGACACTCAAGTCAAGTGCATTTACACTCCTCGGCCACTTTAACAGGAACTTGTTCTTGATTCTAAGATGCTGGAGTGGAACCCAGTGTGTTCTTCTGTTCTGCTGTTGCAGGCTGAGATGCTTTTCTGCTCACCACGGTTGTAAAGAGTTATTATATGAGTTACTATATCCTTCCTGGCCAAAAAGGCTCGAACCAATCTGGCCATTTTCCTCTGACTCTCTCTTATCCATCCACAGAACTGTCGCTCACTCAACTCAACGTGTTTTTTTGTTTTTCGCACCATTCTGTGTAAACTCTAGAGACTGTTGTTTGTGTGTGAAAACCCCAGGAGATCAGCAGTTTCTGAAATACTCAAACCAGTCCATCTGGCTCAAACCAACACCCATGCCACAGTGAAAGAAAGTCACACTTCACTGGGAGATCACGATTTTTCCCATTCTGATGTTTGAACATTGTGAACATTAACCGAAGCTCTTGATTTGCATCTGTGTGATTTGATGCATCGTGTTGCTGTCGAGGGATCGGCTGATTACAGAACGGCACAAAATAAAACAGCAGGTCGGTGTATGGGTGTTCCTAATAAAGTGGCCAGTGAGTGTGTATACCGTATAGCACGTTTCATATGACAAGCAAAGATTTAACGTGCTTCATATTAAAAAGTAAAAGTATACAACGGATACTTGACATGACAAAATTTAAAAAGGAAGATCATCTCATCTCATTATCCTGTTCTACAGGGTCGCAGGCAAGCTGGAGCCTATCCCAGCTGACTACGGGCGAAAGGCGGGGTACACCCTGGACAAGTCGCCAGGTCATCACAGGGCTGACACATAGACACAGACAACCATTCACACTCACATTCACACCTACGCTCAATTTAGAGTCACCAGTTAACCTAACCTGCATGTCTTTGGACTGTGGGGGAAACCGGAGCACCCGGAGGAAACCCACGCGGACACGGGGAGAACATGCAAACTCCGCACAGAAAGGCCCTCGCCGGCCACGGGGCTCGAACCCGGACCTTCTTGCTGTGAGGCGACAGCGCTAACCACTACACCACCGTGCTGCCAGATAAGAACATACAAAACTTAAAAAAAAATAAGAAAAAAATATATAAGAAGAAATAGTCAGGTAAAAAAAGATAAAATGAGTTTCCAGTAAAAATAAAAAAAAGGATAATGAGAATAATACATTTTCTAAAATGAAGGTCCCTCCATTCACACACTTTAAACCTCATTAAAAGCTGGTGAACAAGATAAGTTTTTTATTCTGCTTTTAAAATGTCCCTATAAAAAGATAAAAAAAAATGCTGTTAAACATGGATTTAAAAAGTGCTATGGTGTAAGAGGAATAAAAGACTTTGGTACGTGCTGGACCGCCCCAAGGGAGGGAACAATATGCCCATACATCTATTTAATGACCATAAATGCACGTAATGGTATTTCTTTAAGGGAATTAAAACATATGCCTTCAAATAAAACTGTCTATATACCGGTATCTGTCTCCTTTTGGTTGAAAGCTCTTTGGTTTTGCAAATAATTTTACATGTAGCATTGTGTTTGGTCAAAGGTAAACAATAGAGTTTCTTGAAACTGCGCAATAAACGGAAGATTCTGCCATATATTTCTTTTTTTAACAGAATGATAAAATAGCTTCACTAGAGCGACGGCTACAATTATCGACAGTCCATAATTATCGACACCTTTTCAGATTTACCAATAAAAAACAATTTTACAAAGCTGAGTTTCAGTTCCAACAGTTATTATTGGCTAATTAATCAACCGGAAGACCCGCCTCACCCTTTGATCTTGTCGTCTGATGACGCAGCTCGTTACCTGAGATGGATTTTTTTTTTTAGCACAATCAGCAATTTGATGAAAACCCGGACGCTATCAATCATCGCAGGTGAGCATGGTGGAAAGATCATGGACATGTTTTTACTGATCAAATTCGCTGATATTTCATGATCTCCTCGTTGAAACCTAC
Organism: Neoarius graeffei; assembly: GCF_027579695.1. Classification (NCBI taxonomy): domain Eukaryota; kingdom Metazoa; phylum Chordata; class Actinopteri; order Siluriformes; family Ariidae; genus Neoarius; species Neoarius graeffei. The sequence goes on along the minus strand of NC_083585.1, from coordinate 58,439,483 downwards.
TTTGTTTCTGACTCTTTCATTTGTCAGTCGCCATTTTGTATCTAAACGTGCGTTTGAGAAGTCATGTGAGGTGTCGATAATAGTGATCACTTTCACCGGTGTCCACCGTTATCGACACGCTGTGGAATTAAGTGACATTTACAACTGTTATGGATCCATCTTTGTGTAACATTGTTGTAGTAGATGAAGTACTTTAAGAAAAATAAAAGTGCTGTGATTTACATATATTTTTTTCTGATTCATAACAGAATGGAATGTTGATAGAGTATTTGGAATCCGATTGCAGTAAATAGAATTAAATCAGAATTAAATTCCTAACATATGAAAAAAATTGCATGCTTGAAATATTCAGATTTTTCGATTCCATTCAGAAAATATTTTTGTGCAGTTTGCTGTAAATATCGACCTCATATTACAATATCAGCAGACATTTTATATTTTAGTTTGAGGAATGATATGCAACCTTTGACCTGGATGTTCATGTGGTTGCAATCTCAATTGCTTGTTGATATTTATTGGTAAACGACAAAACTAGAAATTAATACAAACAACAACGAATGATGAACAAAATGTGATCTACGAAAATACTTAGAAAGTGGAACAAAAAGATTTTCCGATGCAGGTTAAACATGATCAGTTCATTTGTTTACAAACATTACAATCACTTCCTCATTTATGTAAACACCGACATTCATATATTTATATAAAATATATTTTGTACTAAATATAAGTCTGTGTAAAACAAATTTTAAATAAAGACTATGTTTTGTTAACTTAATACCACATACCGATTATGTGTTTGTTTGTTTTTTTAATAATCATCTGGGTGTCAATAATTGTGGACAAAGGTGTCGATAATTGTGGAACGGTGTCATGTGATCTGATGCGCTAAGTAATCGGGAATCAACTCAGTTTTTTTCCCCCCAGTGGAAGTTTGAGTAATTATTCATGCACAATTTATGTATTGAAAGTCTTTTCTACTTTTGCAACGGCCAAAAGACTGTTAAGGTGTCGATAATTGTCGCCACCGCTTTAGTTGTCTGGAGGTAAATTTCACTTTTCATGCTTTTTTTTTCCCCCATTTCCCTGAAGGGTGCCAATATTTCTAGAGCAGACTATAGTTGATGCAACATGAAATACGTTCCTAAAGCCACCTACGAATAGATCTGAACTAAACCAAAGAACTGAATTCCATAAAACAAAGGATTAATGAGACTTGCTTAAGAAAGAAAGAAAGAAAGAAAGAAAGAAAGAAAGCACAACTTTATTCATCACACACTTGTGAAATTCCTCTCTGCATTTAACCCATCTGAAGCAGTGAACACACACATGAGCAATGAGCACACACACATACCCAGAGCAGTGGGCAGCCATGCTAACAGCGCCTGGGGAGCAGTTTGGAGTTCGGTGCCTCGCTCAAGGCCGTCCCATATTAACCCTAACCTGCATGTCTTTGGACTGTGGGGGAAACCGGAGCACCCGGAGGAAACCCACGCGGACACGGGGAGAACATGCAAACTCCGCACAGAAAGGCCCTCGCCGGCCACGGGGCTCGAACCCGGACCTTTTTGCTGTGAGGTGACCGTGCTAACCACTACACCACCATGCCGCCCAATTGTCGATCATTAAGAATTATCGAGAACGGTGGTCAAAGGATTGAAAAAAGGACGAAATGGCTGCTGAAAATACCGCAAAACTAAACACCTAGTTAAAGTGTACCAACAGCGTTTTTATACCCCCAGCTCCGCCCCACAGCACAATATAAATGACACCATCAGTGATTTGCAACACATGAATGAACTGAATGGTGAAGAATCAGAAAACGTAGCGAGTCAGTGGGTGGATGTTGACATCATACAATACACCGGTAACCTCCGTCATTTCCATAACACATGAAGAAATCAATCATCGCCTCTGTTCATGATCCTTTAACTCAGTCAGTGAACTGCGATAGTGACTCGGAAGGAGAAATTCTCGATAAGGAGAATGCGCTGAAAATTTCACATATAACATGAGTGTTTGGTGTGACAATGACATTAGACTAGACATTCAGTATTGTGAACTTTTGGGTATAACGAACTATTCGGACATCCCCCCAAGGAGTTCATTATGGCAGGGTTATGGACATATAAAGTGGTTGCGGTTGCAGATTTGCTCGTCATAGAGGAGTCGACTAGTGTCCTTGGTGGAGGTCTGCGCTCTCCGAGTGCCTTCTCGGAGATTAAGAATTATCTATCTGCACTCTGCACTCTATTACTGAAGTAAAAATTAAGCTGCAGTATTGCAAGTCGAAGCATTTTCTCAAACTGTTAATATTTCGAAATTATTACGGTCTTCAATAGTCAGATAATTTGCGATCAGCCCTTTCTACCTGGACCATTATGGATGAGGATAAACTCCTTTATCTGCAAATAGGTATAATAAAAAAAAAAGTATGTGACCTTGAAATGACCTTTGTACAACTTCAAGCGTCTCCGTAACTATAATCTATTCCATTTCAAGCTATACCGCCTTTCAGAATTTTCAAGTGTAGGTCATAAAAAGAATTTTCCCCGACACCCAATTATTTTTGTTTAATGGACCGATAGCTACTGAATTCAAATCACAGACTTCCAATTTTATTCTTTTTTTTTCTAACAGAACAATTAATGAATTTAAGGTCACGTGGCCCTAAATTCTCTGCTCTTTTTTCCTGCTTCACCATGACCCGATACAAGATACTACGTCATGCATCACATCACGTGGTGAGCTTTCCCTGTTTGCGCAAGGTAATGTGGGACACAAATTTGAAACAGGAGAGAAAAATGGAGGACGCTAGTGTGCGAATGAAACGTGAAAGACCGACTACAGTAACGGAAAGAAAGCGAGAAGAAAAGACGTTATGTTATATACGAAGGAAAGGAAACGCAGGACCAAACTAACAAATATCGGCGCTCAGCGAGCACCTCGGTGTGATCAGCTGTTCGTTTAGCGACAGAATGATGTAAACCTGCGCATGCGCACACACACGGACTTCCTCTGTCTGCTTGACTGCGCGAAGCGAGCGATTTCATGCACATTATTTGCTTTAATCCCCTCAAATTAAATAACTTCCCAGCCACAGAACAGAATGGCCTGATATTTTGTGAGATATTACAGAAATAAACATATATCATAATGACCACATTTCAGACAGAACTAAATTTCACCGATTTTATGAAATGGGAAGGCTTTAAATATCTCATTTTACATTTATATTGCTCTGTCTTGAAAACGTTGAGCAGAAAAAAAAAAAGATTATCTACATGATCTTACACGCCTGTTAACACTGCGACGTCTTTAGTCAGGGACACGGCTGTTATATTACACATTTTTGCAACCAAATCTCAAATTAAATCCTTATTGATTAAGCAAACGGCTCCACATGCAGCAATAGCATGGCAATTCGATTGAAGGTAATGTTATTGCCTTTGAAAAAGAAAGAAAGAAAGAAAGAAAGAAAGAAAGAAAGAAAGAAAGAAAGAAAGAAAGAAAGAAAGAAATGACAGGATATTTCTTAATCTCTTAATTCCACGAATGATGGCACATCAAGGCAATCTTTCAGTAATGAAAGGCAGCGGCTGGGAGCAGGGGGTATGTCAGGGGTGATGGGGCGGTTGGTAATACAGCTTGCATCAACAGATATTGTAGTAATTAGGAATATGGCTTAATTTGCAATTAATGTGCTCCTGAAAAGAAGAAAAAACAAAACAGTTTTTAAAAAATAGTCAAAACCAGATTATACTGCAGGAAAAAAAAAAAAAGCCGAGATAAAGAACCTCTGAAAGATGCTTTTCAAATTTTGCGCTCATTTCTTACACTTTTGCCAAGTTTAATTAAACGCAACACATCAACGAGACGATGTGAAAAGTCGGGGTATTAGCGTCATGACCGATAACACGTGCTGGCAAATACGGGGTGAAAAAAAAAGAAAGAAGCCGCAAATTGTTGGTCTCAAAGGGCTCGGCTTAGCTTTAATCTCCTCGTGCCAGTCCAAACACACATTCCCCTAATTGCCTTTTAAGTTATGCAAAATTATTATCGCCTATGCGAAGCGAGCGATCACGCTGCTGTGAGGATGACGGGGCAAACGCAAGCAGTAGGCCCTGTTTGAGAGCTTGTTAATTACGGGATTGAGAGCAGTGTTGGAATGGAGCGTTCCGGAAAAAGGCCTCAGGCTTCGGAGGCTGGATTTGGGAATGGACCCTAATTTTTTTTTTTTTCCCTCCAGGGATTTTCTCTTTATAATACCTGAGACGTGAGGAAATGAAAATGGAGATGGCGGATGTTTCATAAAAAGATCACAGAGTGAAGAACACACACTGACAGCGATGTGATTATAGTGATGTGGAATGGGGAGAAGGTATCCGTAATGGTTCGTGTGCCATGTTGAAGGGAATGGATTTCAGTCACATGATTAAACAGTGAGTGTTGAACTGGTGGGAGGGGGATTTGGATAGATTTAGTTTTAGAGCATTTTTAGTCACCATCATACTGGCTTTCTCAAACGTTTTGTAGACTCGAATTCCTTTAACAAGTCAACCTGCGGATCCATTTTTATTTATGTATATACAGTAATACACAACAAGAGAAGAGAGGGTTTTTTAACACCACAGTACACTTGAATTCCTGAATGACTGCTCAGATGATGTGTCTTATTTTATATAACAGCGGCTCGGACATTAGTTTCAGCTCTAACATGAATGACAGGTTAATATTAATGCAATTGTTTTAATACATTATTGTTTCTATAGTAACAGCTCACAGACTTGTATGGCTGTGGTGGCCCAGAAGGGTAAGGCAGCAACAAAACACCAATAAAACCTTTTTATTTAAAGTTGACTTTATTTAACGTTCATGTTTTTTTTTCCTTCAAAGGTCACTCTTTTTTGCTTCAAAGATGACTTTTTTCTTTACAGGTGACTCCTTTTTTCCCCTTTTACCATGACTCTTTCTTTTCCTTTTACCATGACTCTTTCTTTTCCTTTTACCGTGACTCTTTCTTTTCCTTTTACTGTGACTCTTTCTTTTTCTTTACCGTGACTCTTTTCCTTTTACTGTGACTCTTTCTTTCCTTCAAAGGCCACTCTATTATGCTTCAAAGGTGACTCTTTCTTTTCCTTTTACTGTGACTCTTTCTTTTCCTTTTACCATGACTCTTTCTTTTCCTTTTACTGTGACTCTTTCTTTTCCTTTTACTGTGACTCTTTCTTTTCCTTTTACCGTGACTCTTTCTTTTCCTTTTACCGTGACTCTTTCTTTTCCTTTTACTGTGACTCTTTCTTTTCCTTTTACCGTGACTCTTTCTTTTCCTTTTACTGTGACTCTTTCTTTTTCTTTACCGTGACTCTTTTCCTTTTACTGTGACTCTTTCTTTCCTTCAAAGGCCACTCTATTATGCTTCAAAGGTGACTCTTTCTTTTCCTTTTACTGTGACTCTTTCTTTTCCTTTTACCATGACTCTTTCTTTTCCTTTTACTGTGACTCTTTCTTTTCCTTTTACTGTGACTCTTTCTTTTCCTTTTACCGTGACTCTTTCTTTTCCTTTTACCGTGACTCTTTCTTTTCCTTTTACTGTGACTCTTTCTTTTCCTTTTACCGTGACTCTTTCTTTTCCTTTTACTGTGACTCTTTTTCTTTACCGTGACTCTTTTCCTTTTACTGTGACTCTTTCTTTCCTTCAAAGGCCACTCTATTATGCTTCAAAGGTGACTCTTTCTTTTCCTTTTACTGTGACTCTTTCTTTTCCTTTACCGTGATTCTTTCTTTTCCTTTTACTGTGACTCTTTCTTTCCTTCAAAGGCCACTCTATTATGCTTCAAAGGTGACTCTTTCTTTTCCTTTTACCGTGACTCTTTCTTTTCCTTTTACCATGACTTTCTTTTCCTTTTACTGTGACTCTTTCTTTTCCTTTTACTGTGACTCTTTCTTTCCTTCAAAGGCCACTCTATTATGCTTCAAAGGTGACTCTTTTTTCCTTTTACCATGATTTTTTTCCTTCAAAGGTCACCCTTTTTTGCTTCAAAAATGACTTTTTTCTTTCAAAAAGTGACTCTTTTTTCCCTTTTACAGTGACTCTTTTTTCCTTCAGAGGTCACACTTTTTTCCCTTCAAAGGTGACTTGTTTTTTCCTTTTACCATGACTCTTTCTTCCTTCAAAAGTCACTCATTTGTGCTTCAAAAGTGACTCTTTTTTCTCTTCAAAAGTGACTTTTTCTCTTCAAAGGTGAATATTTTTTTCTTCAAAGCTGACTCGTTTTTCCTTCAAAGGTGATTCTTTTTTTCTTCAAAAATGACTTTTTTCCTTCAAAAGCTGACTCGTTTTTCCTTCAAAAGGTGACTCATTTTTCCCTTTTACACTGACTATTTTTCCTTCAAAAGTTACTCTTTTTTCCTTCAAAAGGTGACTCTTTTTTCCTTTTTACAGTGACTCTTTTTTCCTTCAGAGGTCACTCTTTTTTCTTCAAAAATGACTTTTTTTTCCCTTCAAAGGTGCCTTGTTTTTTTTTTTTTCCTTTTAACTCTTTTTTTCCTTCAAAAGTCACTCATTTTTGCTTCAAAAATGACTCTTTTTTTCTCTTCAAAGGTGACTCTTTTTTCTTCACAGGCGCCTCTTTTTTCCTTCAAAAATGACTCTTTCCTTTAAAGCTGATTTTTTTTCCTTTTACTGTGACTTTTTTCTTCAAAGATGACTGACTCAATTTAAAATTGACCTAAATAAAGCGTGCCTTTCCCTAAAATATTGCCTTCACTGTGGACAGCAGATGCTCCACATAATCCAAGACTAATAAGAAACAGATTTTAACAAACCCTGCTCTGTTGTTTAACAAAGAAAAAAAAACAATAACTGATGCGCTGAAGTTTTTGTAAGGAGATGATTATTCAGAATGAATGGAAGAGTCTCAGCTGTCAGTGCTTTGTAACAGTCACGGTGCTTTGTACAATTTTTCAGCATGTGAAAGAATTCATAAAAGAGTTTACTCTGGAGAGAGAGAGAGAGAGAGAGAGAGAGAGAGGCTGCTATAATGGAAGTGAGAACAAGAACTCACTTCATTCACAGACATTCTACATCAACTAACTGGAAATGGATTAAAAACCACAACGTATTGTTCATTAATGAATGAAATATTATATTGTTGGTGATTCCCGGTGGGATAAGTGGAGTAACACACTCCAGACCCTGAGGTGATATGTGATAATAATTGTACTGGGGGAAGTAATGACCCTCTATTTCATGCCAGGCCACATCACACCAGCCCAGCATGGATTAGTGTTGTATGACATCACAGTCTGGAATGTTTTTCCTTAAATATCTCGCTAATATTCATCATTAACGCATTTGTCAGGTTCGATTTGCCCATTTTTTTTTAATCCACTGCTGAAAGTCCAAAAAGGCAGAATTAAAACCAAAAAAATAGAAGTTTGCCTCCAAACATCTTTTGAAAGTGTCAAAACCAGTCCATTTGTTTCCAAGTCGATGGAAAGTGCTGAAAAATGCATACCGCGATGCCATGATGGATGACAGAGAGCTGTAATTTGAGCAGAAACCTGTTCGGCATGACAACGACTTCTGACAGGTAATTTTCTGCCTCTGTATACTAACACACTTTTTTCGCTGCTCAAATTAATTCCTGACATTAACTGCTTTTGTGTTTAGCTGAGAGTGCATGCCAGCGGATATTCAACCATTAAACTTTCAGCTGATTTGCATTTACGAGAGTTGTCCATACATGAAAATGTTTATGCTCTAACACACAACTAAAAGGGATAAATAGCAGACAGTAAAAACAAAAATACAACGTGTTGTAAATTCAGGGAAATGTATAGCATGAATAAACCATAAACGATCCAGGACGGCGGGCGTGTCTACGTTTCGTTCACAGAGACGTGAACATTTATTCATGTTCTGACTGTGAAGGTTCATGCAGATAGATTAAATAATTCATTTTTAATAGAATCCTATTTAAACATGAATAAGCTGTTTAATTACCAGTGTATAGAATTTGCTAAGCGTTTTTTGAATCTTGGCATCTATGAATTTTAAGTGTTTATTATTGTATATTTTTTGTCTTCTGCTTTGCTATGTACAACCCCGATTTCAAAAAAGTTGGGACAAAGTACAAATTGTAAATAAAAACGGAATGCAATGACGTGGAAGTTTCAAAATTCCATATTTTATTCAGAATAGAACATAGATGACATATCAAATGTTTAAACTGAGAAAATGTATCATTTAAAGAGAAAAATTAGGTGATTTTAAACTTCATGACAACAACACATCTCAAAAAAGTTTGGACAAGGCCATGTTTACCACTGTGAGACATCCCCTTTTCTCTTTACAACAGTCTGTAAACGTCTGGGGACTGAGGAGACAAGTTGCTCAAGTTTAGGGATAGGAATGTTAACCCATTCTTGTCTAATGTAGGATTCTAGTTGCTCAACTGTCTTAGGTCTTTTTTGTCGTATCTTCCGTTTTATGATGCGCCAAATGTTTTCTATGGGTGAAAGATCTGGACTGCAGGCTGGCCAGTTCAGTACCCGGACCCTTCTTCTACGCAGCCATGATGCTGTAATTGATGCAGTATGTGGTTTGGCATTGTCATGTTGGAAAATGCAAGGTCTTCCCTGAAAGAGACGTCGTCTGGATGGGAGCATATGTTGCTCTAGAACCTGGATATACCTTTCAACATTGATGTTGTCTTTCCAGATGTGTAAGCTGCCCATGCCACATGCACTAATGCCAACCCCATACCATCAGAGATGCAGGCTTCTGAACTGAGCGCTGATAACAACTTGGGTCGTCCTTCTCCTCTTTAGTCCGAATGACACGGCGTCCCTGATTTCCATAAAGAACTTCAAATTTTGATTCGTCTGACCACAGAACAGTTTTCCACTTTGCCACAGTCCATTTTAAATGAGCCTTGGCCCAGAGAAGACGTCTGCGCTTCTGGATCATGTTTAGATACGGCTTCTTCTTTGAACTATAGAGTTTTAGCTGGCGACGGGGGGGGGGGGGCACAGTGAATTGTGTTCACAGATAATGTTCTCTGGAAATATTCCTGAGCCCATTTTGTGATTTCCAATACAGAAGCATGCCTGTATGTGATGCAGTGCCGTCTAAGGGCCCGAAGATCACGGGCACCCAGTATGGTTTTCCGGCCTTGACCCTTACGCACAGAGATTCTTCCAGATTCTCTGAATCTTTTGATGATATTATGCACTGTAGATGATGATATGTTCAAACTCTTTGCAATTTTACACTGTCGAACTCCTTTCTGATATTGCTCCACTATTTGTCGGTGCAGAATTAGGGGGATTGGTGATCCTCTTCCCATCTTTACTTCTGAGAGCTGCTGCCACTCCAAGATGCTCTTTTTATACCCAGTCATGTTAATGACCTATTGCCAATTGACCTAATGAGTTGCAATTTGGTCCTCCAGCTGTTCCTTTTTTGTACCTTTAACTTTTCCAGCCTCTTATTGCCCCTGTCCCAACTTTTTTGAGATGTGTTGCTGTCATGAAATTTCAAATGAGCCAATATTTGGCATGAAATTTCAAAAGGTCTCACTTTTGACATTTGATATGTTGTCTATGTTCTATTGTGAATACAATATCAGTTTTTGAGATTTGTAAATTATTGTATTCCGTTTTTATTTACAATTTGTACTTTGTCCCAACTTTTTTGGAATTGGGGTTGTAAAGTAAGATATTTATATTTGTCTTATTTAATTAAAGAGCATTGATTGATTGAGGAAATTAATAAAAATCCAATGCAGCTCAAGTGTAAGGGTTGAATCCGAAAGCTTTTGGTTCACATTTGCACTGAAACGTAGAGTCCAAGCTGACTCGAGGTCGAGTCAAAAGCACTCACACACTGCACTTAAGACCAGACAACAATAAGGATTTTGCATCCAGATGTCAATTTCACCCTTTCAGTGGAGAAAGAAATCACAAATTATTACTTCAGGTGCACGAAGAGTTCGGGGCAAAAGCAGGCGACTCCATTTTTCTTGTTTTCTGCAAAATTTGTGTCTGTAAATGTGTAAATAGAAGCGGCCATTTCATATCACAGCAATCTGAATTCGTATACAATAAGTAATTAAGTAATCCGACTTTATTAAAATAAAACTAAAATTTGATAGAGACGGTGACTAAAGTCACAGTAATATGCGCTAGCTGACCATTGTCAATTGAAGGTCAAGGAAAGGCAGCCCTGAACAAGATTAAAACAAAAAAAAAAAAAAAAAATTATGAAAATTGACAGAGATCAGTGATTGGGGAAAAAAAATCCAATTTTTTTTTTTTATGAATCATTCTGGATCAGTGATCCAGATCAGCACCAAAAGTCATAGCAACATAATTCAGCCAAGAGGTATTCTTCATATAAAATTTGGTGATGATTGGTTGAAAACTGAGGGAGAAATAGCATCCTAAAAATGTTAGGAGAATAATAATAAGAAGAATAACAACAAGATAGATACTGTCACTAAAGTCACAGTGATTTGCACTAGCTCTTACAAACCGGGATGTCTGGTCACCGTACCCTATAGATCCAAAATGGTAAGAGATAGAGAATGATGCTCAGTGAGGAAAAAAGCCCATTTTTCTTGGATTATTCTGGATCGGTGATCCTGATCAGTACCAAAAGCATAGGTTTAGCGAGCGAGCCATGCAGCTGTGTTTTACACAGCCAATTCTCAAAAAAACATGGCCATAAATCCCCAAACACAGCCTGTAAATTTTATACTAACCCAAATTTTGTCATTTTGTAAAGTAATTTTGTGCATTTCTGTGGACATTTTTGTTGACGGTCAGTGGTTTCCCAGGGCGTGCCCGGTGCGCGTGCTTTCCATATACTGTATGGAAGTTAAATCAAGCAAATCAAATTTACCACCAAAAATGTCGCATTCTTATTGGTCAGACTTTGAAACGAGGCTTGAATGGAAGCAAAATACTAAGAGTTTTGAGAGCTTTGCTGGCAAAGTTCGGCAGGTTTAGAATGAGTAGGTCATGTATTGAGATAAATATCTTCACAAGTGGGCGGCACGGTGGTGTAGTGGTTAGCGCTGTCGCCTCACAGCAAGAAGGTCCGGGTTTGAGCCCCGTGGCCGGCGAGGGCCTTTCTGTGCGGAGTTTGCATGTTCTCCCCGTGTCCGCGTGGGTTTCCTCCGGGTGCTCCGGTTTCCCCCACAGTCCAAAGACATGCAGGTTAGGTTAACTGGTGACTCTAAATTGAGCGTAGGTGTGAATGTGAGTGTGAATGGTTGTCTGTGTCTATGTGTCAGCCCTGTGATGACCTGGCGACTTGTCCAGGGTGTACCCCGCCTTTCGCCCGTAGTCAGCTGGGATAGGCTCCAGCTTGCCTGCGACCCTGTAGAACAGGATAAAGTGGCTAGACATAATGAGATGAGATGAGATCTTCATGAGTTTTTATCATACAAGCCTGATAAACATACTGACAAAAAACATTATACTTTACACTTTCCTCTGTGCCCACTGCCAAATAATATTATAGTTTTTAAATGACCTAAATTAGATGAAACATGAAACTTGTCACCTTACTCAGCCACAACGGAGTCGGAGCGCTGAGAGCCTACTTATGCATTCATAAAAGATTGTTCCCATGGTAACGGCATGATCATCACTTTCACTATTTTGGTTTCGATTGATTTGTCTTTCACGGTGGGAATACAACCGTAAACAGGATAAAATCTGTCAGCCACAGTTTAGGCTATCTGGAGGGAAAACTTTTTTATTTATTTATTTATTTATTTATTTTTAATGTGATAACTAAGTACTGCAATATATATGTTATATATAGGTTTGTATGACATCTATATTTGTCATGTTATAATCTAGATGAAATACTGGGTAGTGAAAAACACTAATCCTGTGATCAAAAAGGAACTTACAACTAAATTTCACAGTAACAGTGAGTATTCTGTCTGTGAAAGACATACTGTGTTGCTTTTGATTAATATTCAAATACAGCAAGGTTTTGTCCATGCAGAAGGTACAGGGTTTGACTAAGACTTTCGAATTTTCGAGTCCCTGGACTCCATGGTCTTTCAAAAATGGAGTCCTTTATGATTTTGTAGAGTATTTTATAAGAAGAAACCTTTATTTGTCACATGCACACTTCAAGCACAGTGAAATTCATCCTCTGCATTTAACCCATCTGAAGCAGTGAACACACGCACACACTCAGAGCAGTGGGCAGCCACACCAGAGCGCCCGGGGAGCAGTCAGGGGTTCGGTACCAGGTACCTTGCTCAAGGGCACCTCAGCCCAAGGCCGCCCCACGTCAACCTAACTGCATGTCTTTGGATTGTGGAGGAAACCGGAGCACCCGGAGGAAACCCACGCGGACACGGGGAGAACATGCAAACTCCACACAGAAAGGGCCTCGCCGGCCGCTGGGCTTGAACCTGGACCCTCTTGCTGTGAGGCGACCATGCTAACCACTACACCACCATGCCTTCCCAATGGAGACTGCTTTAAGTCCAACCCTGCATTACTAAGAAATGTTTTTATATATGTTTTAATAGAATAAACCATTGGGAAAGCAAAGTTCTGCCAAGAGACCAAGGCAGACTGATGAAGACCCTCAGCCTCCTGCAAAGAAAAACATGTAAAATGCTTAATAAAATATTATTATTAATTATTAAAATTAATGCTTTCTTTCATTTCTGTTTAAGGCTCAATTGCAGCTCCAGAAGTCACCACATTGCACCAAAAACCATGAAATTTTCAAAATTTTCCAGGGGGAGACCCCCCAGACCGACCCGACCCCCCAGATTGACTCGTCCCCCCCCCATCACAACTAAAGCACGTGCCCAAGTTACACTCCCTACTTTCAGAAAAGCACTCCCAACTTTCCCAATCCTGGCTAAGCCTCTGACCTAAAGTCACAGCAACGTCATTCAGCCCAGAGGTATTCTTCATGTGAAATTTGGTGATGATTGGTTGAAAACTGAGGGAGAAATAGCATCCTAAAATTGTTAGGATAATAATAATAATAATAAGAAGAAGAAGAAGATTAACATAGAAAGATCCTGAGTGAGAGAAACAGTTTGCACCAACGCTGCTAGCACAAGTTAATTAGGTTTTTGATCGCCTTTCATGGCAAAAACAGACAATTCTGAACTTAGTATATGCCTACAGTAGATTAGGTTTCTTTTTACTCCCAACCAGTTGTGATACAGACACCTGTTCATCAACATCCTCGAATAAGTTTTTCATGTTTTAATGAATTATTCAGTGGAGTGAATGCTAATTTAGTGAGCGACCCGAGAAAGGTCAGTAAATGACGGGAGCAGCCATGATGGATGATGTCACTCTCTATGGAGTGCTGATTTGCTGAAATGGAGATGGCAGAATGTGGGAAAAATGGGAAGTGGCAGAAATCTGTTTCTGAAACAAAACCACAAACATAGCAGGGTTTTATAAAAGAGGCGTCTGGTTTTTCAGAAAACAAACAAACAAAGAAACAAACATGCTGAACGGAAAGATGGTACCACCATCCATGGGAATGGTTCCATTGTTTTTTGCAGGTTGACATCTGTGGATTTTTGTGCTTGTACTCTGCATATATTTCTTTTTTTCCCCCATTTTTCAGCTAAATGTTCAGCCAGTGTTTTTAAATTGGTCAATATTGAATTATACTATCTCACTATGTATTTGCACAAACATTATGCTTCTACTTCCAATTAGGTTTGTTATGATACGATATTTTTTACTCAATACCAATATCAGGTTTTTTGTGTATATATATATATATATATATATATATATAATATGGGCAGCACGGTGGTGTAGTGGTTAGTGCTGTCGCCTCACAGCAAGAAGGTCCGGGTTTGAGCCCCGTGGCCGGCGAGGGCCTTTCTGTGCGGAGTTTACATGTTCTCCCCGTGTCCGCGTGGGTTTCGCCCACAGTCCAAAGACATGCAGGTTAGGTTAACTGGTGACTCTAAATTGACCGTAGGTGTGAATGGTTGTCTGTGTCTATCTGTCAGCCCTGTGATGACCTGGCGACTTGTCCAGGGTGTACCCCGCCTTTCGCCCGTAGTCAGCTGGGATAGGCTCCAGCTTGCCTGTGACCCTGTAGAACAGGATAAAGCGGCTACAGATAATGAGATGATATATATATCAGAGAGAGAGAGAGAGAGAGATGTGAGAGTGATAGGTTTGTTATGATACTGGCATTTTTCCTTCAATATCAATATCAGGTGTTATAGATAGATAGATAGATAGATAGATAGATAGATAGATAGATAGATAGATAGATAGATAGAAAGTCTAAAAGCTGGCCTCCTGATGAGTTTATGAGCAAAATATTTCCAAAGGCACAAAATCCCCCTGAATAGAATAATAGTAATATTACAGCACCATGAACAAACCATCGAATTGTGTCGTGTCGTGTTTTTCACCTCAATAAATAACTGCATTGTCTTGTGACAGTGAGACCAATAATGAGATACACATCGCAATTATGAATACAGGTTTATTCCTTTCTTTGACGCCGCATGCCATGCGCCAGAAACAACACCACCACATTTATTATGGTGTGACTCTGCTGGGTGCCTGGTGGACAGCAGTGAACCAGCGCTTTCACTTTACACCATTACTGTAGAGTTATGATCAAATATCAAACTTGATAGGTCAAATAGTTTTCTGGTTACATCTCTCATGTCCATACACATAGCATCATTAGGACTAATAACCATGCACCTGTTCCTGATTAGAGCTCAATCACAGCACAGACATTTATATACAGTAAGGACTCTGAGTAACACACAGACTTTGCGAAAGCCTTGTATTGCTGGGTTTCACATGACGTCACATCCGCCTCATTAGTTATTCAAAACTTTAGCTGGTGGTCTACCAAAGCTCAGTTGACAAACCGTTTGTACGGAGAAGGTGCATTGCTCACATGAAGAATGCCTTATGCTTGCGTTGTTTTATGTTGTTTGAATCAATCAAACCATGAAACTGATAAAAGTTTCTTCAGGGTTCCCCGTGAACTAATAAAAAAGGGTGAACGAACACAGGAATTCACAAAAAGACGTCGAGAAAGGTGGATTTTGAACCTCTCAGTGAAATCGAAGGGAGCCGAGTCAAAGCATGCTCGAGTTTGCAGTGATCACTTGGTGAAAGGTTTGTATTTCCCTCTCAGCTCTGTCCTTAGTGTTTTCCAAGTACTTTTCTTGCTATGTGTTGTTATTTTACGGTAGTTTATTTAGTCACGAAGCACGAAAGTCCCCAGCAGTTTCTTTGTTCATTCCTCACAAAGTCCATACGCATGAAGGTCGCGACAAAATTCTTCCCCAGCCGTATAGTTACAATGTGCCGTGATCACTTCTCCGTTTTGTTTAACTAAGATCCAGGTCTTTAAAGGGGTTTCTGATGATCTTTGTGAATGATTTAGCTGAGCGATAAGAGCCAACACAAGTCAGAATCAAGCCAACTGTTGTTTGTTTACACTTCAACTTGCAGCGCTTTGTTGTAAAGACGTGAACAAAAAGCTTAAAAAAAAAAACATACTAACACGGGCAGAAACAATCCAGGATTCATTGGGCAGCGACTTGATCCTGAGGCCCTTTATCCAGTCACATACAAAAAAGTTGTAAGCCTCCATACTCTTCCACGCTTTCATCTGTTTTGCGGTGTAGAAGGACGTCTGCAACACCAGATAGTTCGAGATGTCGGGGAACTCGACTGAAGGGTAGTTTTCGAGATCGTATGACAAATCCTTCTTTCCCAGACTGTAGGGGTCGATTCCATTGCACAGAGCGATCTTCTGAATATATCTAAAGCCAGCAGTGGCTTCTAGATTACTAGCGTACTCCGATGAGCTATTGCTAGTTGTTTGCACTACGGCAGCCGTTTAGACCACCAGCTATTTCACTTCCGGTAAAACCGCAAAGAAAAGTCACGTGACTGAAACCCAGCAATTCTGTATCACTTTTCTGGTTTTGACCCTGTTTGTGTTTTTTGGACTGTGAGTATTGTATTCCCTCTGATATCTTGTCTGTGCTTCACTCCACCACTACCTGGTTTTTGACTCTGCCTCCATTTGTCTCCATTTTGGATCTGTTTGCTCAATAAAACTCTTTCTGTGATTACATCTGTCTATCGCTCTTATATGACACAAACTGTCAACTGTCCAACAAGCGAGTGGACTAATAAAACTGTTTTAACTCGTTTTCTCCGAAACTGTTGTGAATATTTTCCTTAAAATGTGTTCGTAAATAATTCCACATTGTTATTTTTTTTAAAGTAAAATTAAAATAAGCGCTGGACAAAAACCCATCTATCTTATGGAAATAAAGATAGAAATTTTGTTGTCCAGTGGTCAAGTGTTTATGAGATACGTTGCCTTGCACTTACGATCACGTTCCCTTCGGTGGTACACAGACGTTGTTCATCAGACGGTTTCAAAAGCCATCAAAAATCAGGACGATGCTTCACCATATTCTCTTAACTATGGAGCTTCGTGCCGCACACGAGCAACTCCACTAATATCACGACTCTTAATATCAGAATAATACTTTGGTTAAAAACAACTCAAATGAAAACGCACACTGACTGAAATTCAAATTAGAAATTTGCCCAAGACTGCAAATTGTATTCAGTCAATTTCAACACATTGTACTTTTTATCCATTTGCAGTCACATTAAATGTTACGGAACGTCCATGATCCAAGTTAGTTCCTGTTCTCACTTCCATTACAGCAGATATAAACAGTCGCTCTTTCATCGGCCTTTGCTTTTTCTCTCTTTTTAATTTAATAAGATTAAAAAAAACAGCTTGTCATATTACTGAGGAACCGCAACGTGTGATTGAAAATGTACTGTTCCACAGCTCTGACACTGGAGACTCCTTCCAGAAATATTGAATGTGTCCTTACAGAAAAATGTGCAGTTTTAGGAAAGTAATCTGTTTTCACAAAATATAATCCATCAGTAACTCATTGTGGATTATATTCTGATAACAGCTCCATCAAATGTGTTTCAAAACATCCTGAATTAAACCCTGAAATTGAAAATAGATGTTTGTAATATCTACACCAATGTGTTTCATTATCAATACAATAATATACACATAAAGTTTCATATTTTGAAGCAAAATAAAAACATCTTTTGCACAGAAGTTCCACCATAACACTCCTTCTGCTGTTCGAATTCCAGTTCGGATTTCCAACGCAGTGCTGAAATATTTTCTCGTTCCGCGTGTTACAGTTCCTCAGCGATAATCACACGCAGTTTAAGGGCGATGCTGAAGCACCTCTCCCACCCTGAGAACATGTGCTACCCTGAAGTCGCCCTACTTATCCTGCTCCGCACATCGCTTTCTTTTCATCGCCATGGCAACCATTTCAGCTGCTTATCATCATCACTTGAAGTTAACCTTGATATGAAAATGCACCCAGGGGAGCGAGCACTCACACCACTGTGTCAACTTCAAAACAGAGAGAAAGAGAGAGAGAAGAGAAAGTGATGAGAGAGACAGAGAGAGCAAGAGACAGAGAGAAGAGAAAGTGATGAGAGACTTGAGAGAGACAGAGAGAGAGAGAAAGTGATGAGAGACTTGAGAGAGACAGAGAGAAAGTGATATGAGAGAGATAGAAAGTGATAGAGAGAGAAAGAAAAAGTGATATGAGAGAGAGAAAGTGATGAGAGAGGGAAAGTGATGAGAGGGAGAGGAAGAAAAAGTGATATGAGAGAGACAGCGAGAGAGAGAGAGAGCGCAAGCGACAGAGAGAGAGAGCGAGAGAGAGAGAGAAAGTGAAATGAGAGAAAGAAAGAAAATGTGATATGAGAGAGAGAAAGTGATGAGAAAGAGAGGAAGAAAAAGTGATATGAGAGAGACAGCAAGAGAGAGAGAGAGAGAGAAGAGAAAGTGATGAGTGAGCGAGAGAGAAGAGAAACAGAGAGAAGAGAAAGTGATGAGACTTGAGAGAGAAAGAAAAAGTGATATGAGAGTGATAGAGAGAGAAAGAAAAAGTGATATGAGAGAAAGAAAGTGATGAGAGAGAGGAAGAAAAAGTGATGCGAGAGAGACAGAGAGAGAGAGCAAAAGAGAAAGTGGTAAGAGAGAGACAGAGACTAAGACTACGTTCAGACTGCACCCTGAAACGACCCATATCCGATTTTTTTGCCCATATGCGACCTGTATCCGATTTGTTATTGACAATCTGAACGACACAGATCCGATTTTTTCACATGCGACCCAGGCCGCTTGGATATGTGGTCCTAATTCCGATGCATATCCGTTATTTTCACATGCGACTGCAGTCTGACCGGACAGGTCGCATTCATGCGACCTACACGTCATCAACAAGAGACAAACGTCACTATTCTGCGTTGGCTAATCCCGCCTCTTTGGTGGAAAACAACAACATTTGTACAGTTTTCAGAATTTAAATAGACTTTTATAGAATTGATCAAGCTAATGGTGGATTTGGTAGGGACCTGGATGTTGATCTGTTAGCCTGATTAAATAAAACAGTTTCTATAACTGATTTATAACTTAAACCATCCTGTATTACAAGATTATAAGAAAGTTCTGGAAATTTCCAGTAATTTGACACCTTCGGTCTCATTAATCTGCTGTTAATCAGATTATTGTGTGAGTTCCGCCGCCGCCACAAAAACCACATCGCCAGGTCTCGCCTCATCTCCATCGCAAACTGCACTGGTGTTTCTGCACCTTGAGCCAGCGCTGAGAGAAGTTGCAGAATTCAGCTGGCTATAAACAATCTAAATAAATATTTATAAAAATGTAGAAAAAGTTTATTAATATGATGAAATAAATATGTGCAAATGATTAAGCCTGAATTAAGAGTTTGGTAATACAGCGGCCGCATCCCAAATGACTGCCTACTGAAGCTCGAGTGCACTATATAGAGTTTAAAAATCCATTACTTCCTAGTAACATGTAGTGCACTTATATAGAAATTAGAGAGACATTTAGGAGTCAACCCTCGTTACCAGGCTACACGTTTTCATTTCAGCTCAGAAACAAAAACACACACGAGACCTCACACTTTAACACTAACCAGATAATTAAACAAACAAACAAAAAAGAAATCATTAAACTTGAAGAGTGCGCTTTTTTTTGTTTACGTATTACGTAGATGTGCTTATTACGTGTCAATTTGCGCATGCGGGACACTTTTGGGTCGTTTTCCGTTCATATTGGAGATCGCATACAAGTCTCATATAATTGGTAATGTGAACGGCCTAACAAAAAAATCGGATTTCACAACAAATTGGATATGGGTCGTTTCAGGTTGCAGTCTGAACGTAGTGAAAGAGAGAGCAAAAGAGCAAGTGATGCAAGAGAGAGAGAGAGAGAGTGCAAGTGAGAGAGAGAGACAACAAGAGAGACAGAGAGAGAGAGAGAGAGAGATGTGAGAGTGATGAGAGAGATACAGAGAGAGATGAGAGAGATACAGAGAGAGATGTGAGAGTGATGAGAGAGATACAGAGAGAGATGAGAGACATACAGAGAGAGAGAGATGTGAGAGTGATGAGAGAGACACAGAGAGAGATGTGAGAGTGATGAGAGAGATTCAGAGAGAGATGTGAGAGTGATGAGAGAGATACAGAGAGAGATGTGAGAGTGATGAGAGAGATACAGAGAGAGAGATACAGAGAGAGATGTGAGAGTGATGAGAGAGACACACAGAGAGAGATACAGAGAGAGATGCGAGAGAGATACAGAGAGAGATGTGAGTGATGAGAGAGACACAGAGAGAGAGATACAGAGAGAGATGTGAGAGTGATGAGAGAGATACAGAGAGAGATGTGAGAGTGATGAGAGAGATATAGAGAGATGTGAGAGTGATGAGAGAGACAGAGAGAGAGAGATACAGAGAGAGATGTGAGAGTGATGAGAGAGACACAGAGAGAGAGAGATGTGAGAGTGATGAGAGAGACAGAGAGAGAGAGATACAGAGAGAGATGTGAGAGTGATGAGAGAGACACAGAGAGAGAGATACAGAGAGAGATGTGAGAGAGATTCAGAGAGAGATGTGAGAGTGATGAGAGAGACACAGAGAGAGAGATACAGAGAGAGATGTGAGAGAGATACAGAGAGAGATGTGAGAGTGATGAGAGAGACACAGAGAGAGAGATACAGAGAGAGATGTGAGAGTGATGAGAGAGACACAGAGAGAGAGATACAGAGAGAGATGTGAGAGAGATTCAGAGAGAGATGTGAGAGTGATGAGAGAGACAGAGAGAGAGAGATACAGAGAGAGATGTGAGAGTGATGAGAGAGACAGAGAGAGAGAGATACAGAGAGAGATGTGAGAGTGATGAGAGAGATACAGAGAGAGAGAGAGAGAGAGAGAGAGAGAGATGTGAGAGTGATGAGAGAGTCATGTGAGAGTGATGAGAGATACAGAGAGAGAGAGAGAGAGAGAGAGAGAGAGAGAGAGAGTCATGTGAGAGTGATGAGAGAGACAGACTTTAACTTCAAAAGTAAGAGAAGCATCACTTCAGCCCTTTTCCTATGAGAAGTCTGTTACTGTATGAAGTAAAAACAACACAGTGAAAATGAATTTTCGTTCCCACTCAGTTTTCCATTACGGAAAAGTCGGTGTGTTTAAGCGAAGGCTATTTCTAACACTTCTGCTGATACAGCAGGATCACCGCATCCTCTGACTTGCTCCAACACACGAGCGTGACCCCTCGAACTCCACACCCACAACTCAACACACCATAACGCCATAGGCCGTTCTCTACAGACAGTATTAACCACGCCCACCTTCTTTCACGTTTTCATTTCTCCCTCACTTTATTTAAACTCAGGTGTCTGTTAGTTTGTCTTGCGTTTGTTTTTATTTTCCATACTGATGCGCATTGTGTTCCTCATTTCTACTGTCGACTTTTCATGTTTGGTGTTTTCTTTGCTTTGTCTCTCCTGTGGAAATAAAAGGTTACACAGTTTTTTACAGCATTGTTTTATTCTATATCAGTTAATGTTGTTGCTGTCAGATTGTGTGTAGTTGTGTTACATTGAGGCTGTAGGAGTCGTGCCATCGCAATATCACTACATCATTTACGACACCACCAGCAACGTCACGACCGTCACGATACGTAAACCTGACGGTTCCGATTCTCACTGGAGCCGTAAGAAAAGATTTCTGTCAATATTACCAGGTCAGAACATAATACTGCAAAATAACGGAAAATTTATGGTTTTCATTTAGATTGGGAAATGGGGGAGGGAGGAAGGAAGGAAGGAAGGAAGGAAGGAAGGGAGGAAGGGAGGGAAGAAGTGAGTAAGGAATGAAGGAAGGAAGGAATAAGGAAGGGAGGAAGGGATGAAGTAAAGAAGGAAGGAATGAAGGAAGGGACAAAGGGAAGGGAAGGATGAATGAAGGAAGGGAAGAATGAAGGGAGTGAGGAAGGAAGGAAGGGAGGGAAGAAGTGAGTAAGGAAGGAAGGAAGGAAGGAAGGAAGGGTTGGAGGAAGTGAGGAAGGGATGAAGTAAAGGAGGAAGGAATGAAGGAAGGGACAAAGGGAAGGGAAGGATGAATGAAGGAAGGGAAGAATGAAGGGAGTGAGGAAGGAAGGAAAGGAGGGAGGAAAGGAGGGAGGAATGAAGGGAGTGAGGAAGGAAGGAAGGAAGGAAGGAAGGAAGGAAGGAAGGAAGGAAGGAGGAATGAAGTAATGAAGGGAAGGAGGAATGAAGGGAGGAGGGACCCCAGTGGCCTTTTAGAGTCTGGTGAGAAAATGTTTGGAATGCAATCCGTTAAAAAACATCTCACAAATATTGATTCTTTTTTATACGTCTTGTTAATATTATGTATCTTGTAACAAAACCAGTGGGAGCAGTAATACCACACACACACACACACACACACACACACACACACACACACACACACACACACACACACACACACACACACACTTCATTTCTAACCAATTACCAAGAGTGTAATTAATTTCTTGCTGATTTTTGTTGAACAACTTCACTTTTATGTGTGTGTGTGTGTGTGTGTGTGTGTGTGTGTGTGTGTGTGTGTGTGTGTGTGGCCAAGCAATCATTGTTTATGACTGCTAACCTTAACGTTTCTTTCAAAAGCACTACATGGTTCAAGGGACTGAAATTGGCCCGAGTGTAAATGGCAGAAGTTTATTAGTGGTGTTTAGTGAATTATCCGGGGAGGATTACTCCATCAGCACTCTCTTAGAGCTGAACTTCACTAGAACGTTCTTGCGCTCACTAAAAACATGGGGAATATCATGAGCACAGTGAAACACGATGAAGTGATAAAACGATGTGATCAAAGCAAGTGTACATGATGTCTGAGAAAAACACCATCGCCACCAGTAACACCACCACCACTAACATCAGCACCACTAACACCATCACTAACACCACCACCACCACTAACATCAACACCATCACTAACATCACCACCACCACTAACATCACCACCACGATCACTAACACCAACATCAACAACACCACCACCACTAACACCATCACTATCACCACCACCACCACTAACACCATCACTAACATCACCATGAACACCACCACCATCACCACCACTAACACCATCACTAACATCACCACCACCACCACTAACACCATCACTAACACCACCACCACCACTAACACCATCACTAACATCACCACTAACACCACCACCATCACCACCACTAACACCATCACTAACATCACCACCACCACTAACACCACCACCATCACCACCACTAACACCATCACTAACGTCACCACCACTAACACCATCACTAACATCACCACCACTAACACCATCACTATCACCACCACCACCACTAACACCATCACTAACATCACCACTAACACCATCACCATCACCACCACTAACATCACCACCACCACTAACACCATCACTATCACCACCACTAACACCAGCACTAACACCACCACCATCACCACCACTAACATCACCACCACTAACACCACCACTAACACCATCACTATCACCACCACCACCACTAACACCATCACTAACATCACCATGAACACCACCACCATCACCACCACTAACACCATCACTAACATCACCACCACCACCACTAACACCATCACTAACACCACCACCACCACTAACACCATCACTAACATCACCACTAACACCACCACCATCACCACCACTAACACCATCACTAACATCACCACCACCACTAACACCACCACCATCACCACCACTAACACCATCACTAACGTCACCACCACTAACACCATCACTAACATCACCACCACTAACACCATCACTATCACCACCACCACCACTAACACCATCACTAACATCACCACTAACACCATCACCATCACCACCACTAACATCACCACCACCACTAACACCATCACTATCACCACCACTAACACCAGCACTAACACCACCACCATCACCACCACTAACATCACCACCACTAACACCATCACTAACATCACCACCATCACTAACATCACCATCACTAACATCACCACCACTAACACCATCACTAACATCACCACCACTAACACCATTACTATCACCACCACTAACACCATCACTAACATCACCACCACTAACACCATCACTATCACCACCACTAACACCATCACTAACATCACCACTAACACAGCACTAACATCACCACCATCACCAACGCCATCACTACCATCACCACCACCACCACCACTAACACCAGCACTAACATCACCACCATCACCACCACTAACACCATCACTACCATCACCACCACCACCACTAACACCATCACTACCATCACCACTAACACCATCACTAACACCAGCACTAACATCACTACCACCACTAACACCACCACCATTTACGTTGACGATTTATTTTGTTTTATATTCTACTTATTGGACAGTGCTATGAATTTTGTACCGGTTGGTACTTTTGCAACACAAATGGATAAATAAATGGGCATTAATGTCATGATATAAGTGTTGTGATCCATGACAGAGGTCACTTTGAGAGTGCACCCTTTAAAAGGTCCTCATTAGCTGTTTCCTGCCGAGGCTTTGACACCATCAATTATTATGAGCTCCTCAAAATAGAGGTGTAATAACGATCAACTGATTTTTCCTCCACAATGCTCAAGGGCTGATGAGAACCAAAAGCAGAAAAATAAAATAAATTAATCAATTAATTAATCAATTAATTAGATTTAAAAAAATACATCTCACCCAGAAGCATTACACTTTCATATGAAGTTTTTTTTGTTTTTGTTTGTTTGTTTGTTTGTTTGTTTGTTTGTTTTTTAATATGCCATTTCTTTTAAAGCTAATATACCGAAGGAGTATTTTCAACAACAAACCTGAAACAGATTTGTAAAAAGCCATCACTTCAGGCAGAACTGGCTATGAAAGACATCGTTCTGAGGTGAACATTTTTTTTTTTAATTAAAAAAAAAAGTCCAATCAAATGAGAGAAAACGTTAGTGTTGGTGGTAATGCTTGGGCGCACTGGAATATTGCTTTGTGTTTTATGGAGGTATCTTGTCGAGGGTCAGCGAGCACGTTTGTGGAAAGTACTGCCATCAGAAGATTAACCCCAGGTGGAAAAAAAAAAAAAGCTTCATTTTACCCTCCCCAAGGGCAATGAGCTGAACTAATTATGAGTGACCCAGAGAGCAGGGAGAGATCTGCTCACCTTTGACCCTGCTCCATCTATTAAAGCCAATGAAGCAGGACGCTGGAGCTTTTTCTACTAAAAAACCCAGATACACGGAGGAACCAACCGGTCAGGCCTAAAACACAGAGGATGGACACGAGATAGCTTCTGGATTGGACTTTCTTCACGTAAATAATGTAGAGTGGAGAAGGAGTGCGATTCCAGAAAAATAAGAGACGACAGTATTTTGATCCAAAGTCAGTTTAGTAATAAACAAAGGGATAAGGAAGGAATAAAGCACTCAGTGTAATGCTGTTACAGGAAAATAATCAGCGACTGAAGAAGCAGAGATTACGGCTACCAAACGATAACCAACCAAAAGTTAATTATTTTCCAAAAGCAGCGTCACCCAAAGTGGTTTGTTCATCTTTTATCAAAGAGATTTTTCAACACTACCATCATTTTTATCTATTTATAGCTACATGTAGTATCACTGAACTTATGTGAAATATGTTCACACCTGTTCTCACCCCTAATAGCAGCTACAGTGGTGCTTGAAAGTTTGTGAACCCTTTAACACCTCTGCACAAATATGACCTAAAGTACCAACAGATCTTCACACACATCATTAACCTAGCTAAAGACAACCCAATTAAATAAATGACACAAAACATATTTGGTCATTTTACACAATTTATCCAGAAAACATTGACTAATGGTGCGTTCATGTGCTATGGGAATTATGATAAATACCAAACGCCGACATGGAAAGCACACATGAACGCCCCCTCTTGTGGTATTTTCCACTGGGCAACTCGTAGAAAATTTTGATACACGAGTTGCCGAGATGAGATGAACTTTAACCTTTTCAACATGGCGGCGAGCGGTACAAGACTAGCTTATGAACCAAGAAAGAAGTGGTTTTCACCTACGGAAAGCTGACTCTCACCTTTTAAACGAGTCATGTTATGTATATTATATTATTATAATATGTATATTATAGCCTAATACAAAATATTCTGTGGCTGTCCAAAGAACGCCAACAATGATCTAGATACTGGCTACTCTCATTGTGGCTACAGCCAAATTTCCAAAAACTGCGTGGCATTCAATGTGTTAAGAAAATCTCTACTTGTCATGATCAGGAAATATTCAGCATTATTTACCTTTTGACTTTTGATAACTCGTATTCCTGCTGCAGCTGATGAACAAGGCAATCTATAATTGTTTTAGCCAAATAACAGGCCTGATTCTGAATCTGGTCCACCATCTTTAATTTGTCAACAACAACAAAAGCATGTGAACACAACACACTGGTAAATACCACTTCCCAACTGGAAAATATCATCTTCCCATAGCACATGAATGCAGCATTAATGACCCCACCCCTCCCCCCACATTATTGCCTGTCTTCGACTCCTGATTCATCCATTCAACTCAAATAAACAGGAAGTGATTCAGACTAACAATCTGTTTTTTGGGCCTCATTATATTAACTGTTATAAAATCAGTTACATAGAAAGACTATTTTCTATATCGTGAAATTTCAGGAATAAAAAAAATATATAAATGTACACTACCGTTCAAAAGTTTGGGGACACCCAGACAATTTTGTGTTTTCCATGAAAAGTCACACTTTTATTTACCACCATAAGTTGTAAAATGAATAGAAAATATAGTCAAGACATTTTTCTGGCCATTTTGAGCATTTAATCGACCCCACAAATGTGATGCTCCAGAAACTCAATCTGCTCAAAGGAAGGTCAGTTTTATAGCTTCTCTAAAGAGCTCAACTGTTTTCAGCTGTGCTAACATGATTGTACAAGGGTTTTCTAATCATCCATTAGCCTTCTGAGGCAATGAGCAAACACATTGTACCATTAGAACACTGGAGTGAGAGTTGCTGGAAATGGGCCTCTATACACCTATGGAGATATTGCACCAAAAACCAGACATTTGCAGCTAGAATAGTCATTTAGCACATTAGCAATGTATAGAGTGGATTTCTGATTAGTTTAAAGTGATCTTCATTGAAAAGAACAGTGCTTTTCTTTCAAAAATAAGGACATTTCAAAGTGACCCCAAACTTTTGAACGGTAGTGTACATACTGTAATACTTCGTGATGCGAATGCATCAGCACAGTCCTTAAATAGGCAAATGCATAGTTCCTTAATTGAGCTCAGGTGCACCTTGTTCACGGCGCGTGCACGACCCGAGACACGCCTTCAGGCGCACGCGCTACAGCACGCAGGACAGACACTCCATCACTGATGAAGCTGTCAAATCTCGAAATTAATCTAAATTGGAATGAGATGGCGATCTGGCCGCTGTGTAAACAGTTTTCAAAATGGCGGCGCTGACACTTCATGTTTGAAGTCTCGCACAAATCTCGTGAAGATCGCGCGGATAAGCGACGCCTGCCGTGGAACTACATTCAAAAACCGAAAAGGCTGATAAGTGTAATATAATATGCCAATACGAGTCACGATATAAGGTTAATAAAACCGAACACGTGATTGAATAGCACGTTAATTAAAAAATAAAGCAAGTTTAAAAATGACTTCAGTTCCCCTTTAAAGTGTGACTTTCTTTCACTGTGGCATGGGCGTTGGTTTGAGCCAGATGAGAATGAGGTTTGAGTATGTCAGAAACGGCTGATCTCCTGGAGTTTTCACACACACAGTATCTTTACACAGAATGGTGCAAAAAAAAAAAAACATCAAGTGAGTGACAGTTCTGTGGGTGGAAACAGGAAAGGCCTTGTAGTGTAAGAGCGATAAGAGAGGTCAGAGATCAGAAAATGGACAGATTGGTTCAAGCCTTTTTTCCAGGAAGGGACTCATATAGTAACTCGTATAATCACTCTTTACAACCGTGGTGAGCAGAAAAACATCTCAGCATGCAACGGCAGAACAGAACACCACACTGGGTTCCACTCCTGCAGCCAAGAACAGGGATCTTAGAATCAAGAACAAGTTCCTATTAAAGTGGCCGGTGAGTGTATATCAAGACACCCACTTTGACAATGCATGCTCGCTAGTCTTCAAATGGAACGCACATCTTTAAATACCCCACTACATCATTGGGATTAGTTTTCATCTCATCTCATTATCTCTAGCCGCTTTATCCTGTTCTACAGGGTCGCAGGCAAGCTGGAGCCTATCCCAGCTGACTACGGGCGAAAGGCGGGGTACACCCTGGACAAGTCGCCAGGTCATCACAGGGCTGACACATAGACACAGACAACCATTCACACTCACATTCACACCTACGCTCAATTTAGAGTCACCAGTTAACCTAACCTGTATGTCTTTGGACTGTGGGGGAAACCGGAGCACCCGGAGGAAACCCACGCGGACACGGGGAGAACATGCAAACTCCGCACAGAAAGGCCCTCGCCGGCCACGGGGCTCGAACCCAGGACCTTCTTGCTGTGAGGCGACAGTGCTAACCACCTACACCACCGTGCCACCCGGGGATTAGGTTTTTTTTTTTTTAAATTTTATTATTTCTTCAATTTTTGTGCACCTTATTTTAATCATAGAGAGGCCATGTGAGAGTGATGCAGTGCTCGAGGGAAGTGTGATCAGAAGTAGGTCGAGCGTTAAAGCAGGAAGTTGAGGAAGCAGAGGAAGTGTCGTCGTTTATAGTCAGTTCTTGTTCACTGTTGCCTCCGTTTTCTCCGTTTTCAAAAGTTTTGAACGGTAGTATATATATATATATATATATATATATATATATATATATATATATATATATTTTTTTTTTTTAAGATAAAGTGGCTAGAGATAATGAGATGAGATGAGATATTTTATCCATCCCAGTGTTCTTGTCAACTCTGTTATAAAACCATATAAAATCCACAAAGACAATAATAAGCAAGACACCTGCACCGAGTGATGTCACTTCCTCTGGTGGGAAACTTCAGAAAGGCAGTGAGGTGTGTTATGTTATGTTTCTTCTCTCATTATTTGAACAAAATGTTGAGGATTATACACTAAGAGTAGATTAATTATTCATCAACTCTGTTACTGTGATATCAGAGTGAATCTCTCGCTCGTTTTAAAAAAAAAAATCAAAAACTGTTATACAATTAAAATCCATAAAATTCTGTTTTTATACATGCCATGTGGTCGCTAGTTTGAGGTGAGCATGTGGAGTTAAGACACAAAATGGTGGAAAATGTCAACTCTGTTATCGTCAGTTTATATATATATATATATATATATATATATATATATATATATATATATATATATATATATATATAGTATACACAGCATCACGTTTTTCATTCTTTTTCAGTTAATAAGATGCATCTTGTATTGGAGCGAGTGTGATATAAACCTGCATTAAAGTCTGATCTGCTTTTATGTACACAATAAACACACAACATACCTCCTATAAACAGTGAATCAGAAGTGCATTGAACAAATAAAAAATAATTGTAAAACAGCATGTTATTAATTTGCACTAACATCACTGGCGCTAATTGTTACTCTCACTCAGGATCTTTCTACTTTATTATTCTTCTAATGTATTTTAGGATGCTATTTCTCCCTCAGTTTTCAACCAGTTATCACCAAATTTCCCATGAAGAATACCTCTGGGCTGAATTACGTTGCTGTGACTTTTGGTGCTGATCTGGATCACTGATCTGGAAAAACAGGCTTTTATCCTCACTAAGGCCACACCAATTTAATTAGTTGGTTCTCGGATTTTTTCAGGAAAAATATGAAGCGAGCGGGCGAAATAAAAATAAAATCAAAAAAATGCTCTGATGGTAAAATTAGCGGTGGAAATAGACCAAACAATACAGGCAAACCAGTAAACAGAGAGGCTAAATAAATGATTGAATTACAGTCAATTGAACATCTATAATGCACAGAAAAAAAAAAGATTTGACCAGGAGTAGGCTACTTCTGATGGCTAAATACTTCGAATGATTTTTTGTTTGCCCCTCACATCAATCATCTCATCTCTCATTATCTCTAACCGCTTTATCCTGTTCTACAGGGTCGCAGGCAAGCTGGAGCCTATCCCAGCTGACTACGGGCGAAAGGCGGGGTACACCCTGGACAAGTCGCCAGGTCATCACAGGGCTGACACACAGACACAGACAACCATTCACACTCACATTCACACCTACGGTCAATTTAGAGTCACCAGTTAACCTAACCTGCATGTCTTTGGACTGTGGAGGAAACCGGAGCACCCGGAGGAAACCCACGCGGACACGGGGAGAACATGCAAACTCCACACAGAAAGGCCCTCGCCGGCCACGGGGCTCGAACCCAGACCTTCTTGCTGTGAGGCGACAGCGCTAACCACTACACCACCGTGCTGCCCCTCACATCAATCAATGAAATATATAAATCAAACCCACCTCCACAGAGTTGTTGTTCAAGTTGGTACATCGCAGGGTAACAAGCTCACGGCATCTTGAGTACAGCTGTGCAAAATTTTTCCCCCTCTTGAATTTCGACACACCTGTCAAAGATTTTACGCTTCTGTTCGCTGAATATCCTAACAATCACAAACAGGCTTTGCAGGATTCCCCTCCACAGGCATGTTTCTTCCACAAGTCTTTATCTAAAGTGAAAGGGGCAATTTGATTGGTTTTCGACGTCACGTGACCTCACATCACGTGACCTTTTCTGTTGGCGGGAGTTTGATTTCGATTTTTTTTTTCATTTTGCATTTTCTTCAAGCTGCGATTCCGAGAACCAACTAATCAAATTGGTGTGGCCTAAGCGTCATTCTCTATCTCTTACCGTTCCAGATCTATAGGGTACGGTGACCAGACGTCCTGGTTTGTAAGAGCTAGTGCAAATCAATGTGACTTTAGTCACAGTTTCTTCTTCTTCTCTTCTTCTTCTTCTTCTTCTTCTCATTATTATTCTCCTAATTTTTTTTAGGATGCTATTTCTCCCTCAGTTTTCAACCAATTATCACAAAATTTCACTTGAAGAATTCCTCTGGGCTGAATTACGTTGCTGTGACTTTTGGTGCTGATCTGGATCACTGATCCTGAATGATGCATGAAAAATGGGATTGTTTTTCAATCATTTATAACTCTGTCAATTTTCATTATTTTTTCAATCTTTTTTTTTCAGGGCAGCAGGCCACAACATTTCCTCACTAAGCATCATTCTCTATATCTTACCATTCTGGATCAACAGGGTACAGTGACCAGACATCCCAGTTTGTCACAGCTCGCGCAAATTACTGTGAGTTTAGTCACAGTCTCTATCTAGTTATTATTATTTGTTTTTAATCTGTTCATTGTTAGTTTTTGATTCCGTGGATCATCTGCTGGACAAGTCCCTGTGTATGAGCTGTTGCTATAGAAACAATATTAAAGTCATCTTAATATCACCCTGTCACTCATGTTCCAGCCGGAGCTACCTTCTGACCTGATCTTTTCTCCAGAAATAAATAATGCTCAACTTCTGACCAATCAGATTCAAGAACTCAAAACTTCAACCATGCTGTGAGATAAAGAAAAATAACTCAAGCAATAAAAGTTCTACAAAAACTTAAAGGTGTAACCTTGATTCCCTGCAACCCTAAGCACGGCCTTTGCTCATTAAAAATCCTGGACAAATCCATCCATCAGCTCGGACCACCTCAGTCAGGTTCTGTTGTCTCTCATCAGTCAGAGAAGAGAATCAGACGCTGAGATGAAGGTGATGAAGGTCATCCAGGTCGGTCCTGATTCACAGCGCAGGTGATCATCCGGGACGCCCTCTTCGACATCGAGCAGCTGATGAAAATCTGCGCGTGTTGATATGAAGAGAGCGAGGACGTTCTGGCAGACAGGTGGTGTGATATGTGATTCATCGTAAACTCCATGCATGCGTGTGGGAGTGTGTGGTTGGAGGACAGGTGGCACATTTATGATTATGTAACCGTGTGTTTATGTACACGAGTGCATGAGCGCACGAGCGAGCTGTCTGTTCTTTCCACAACATCCGCAGCAATCATAATCACCACCGTAAAGAAAACGGAGGCAACAGTGAACAAGAACTGACTATAAACGACGACACTTCCTCTGCTTCCTCAACTTCCTGCTTTAACGCTCGACCTACTTCTGATCACACTTCCCTCAAGCACTGAATCACTCTCACATGGCCTTTCTATGATTAAAATAAGGTGCACAAAAATTGAAGAAATAAAAAAAAACAAAAAAAAAAAACTAATCCCCGGGTGGCACGGTGGTGTAGGTGGTTAGCACTGTCGCCTCACAGCAAGAAGGTCTGGGTTCGAGCCCCGTGGCCGGCGAGGGCCTTTCTGTGTGGAGTTTGCATGTTCTCCCCGTGTCCGCGTGGGTTTCCTCCGGGTGCTCCGGTTTCCCCCACAGTCCAAAGACATGCAGGTTAGGTTAACTGGTGACTCTAAATTGAGCGTAGGTGTGAATGTGAGTGTGAATGGTTGTCTGTGTCTATGTGTCAGCCCTGTGATGACCTGGCGACTTGTCCAGGGTGTACCCCGCCTTTCGCCCGTAGTCAGCTGGGATAGGCTCCAGCTTGCCTGCGACCCTGTAGAACAGGATAAAGCGGCTAGAGATAATGAGATGAGATGAAAACTAATCCCAATGATGCAGTGGGGTATTTAAAGACGTGCGTTCCATTTGAAGACTTGCGAGCATGCATTGTCAAAGTGGGTGTCTTGATATACACTCACCGGCCACTTTAATAGGAACTTGTTCTTGATTCTAAGATCCCTGTTCTTGGCTGCAGGAGTGGAACCCAGTGTGGTGTTCTGTTCTGCCGTTGCACGCTGAGATGTTTTTCTGCTCACCACGGTTGTAAAGAGTGATTATACGAGTTACTATATGAGTCCCTTCCTGGAAAAAAGGCTCGAACCAATCTGTCCATTTTCTGATCTCTGACCTCTCTTATCGCTCTTACAGTACAAGGCGTTTCCTGTTTCCACCCACAGAACTGTCACTCACTTGATGTTTTTTTTTTTGCACCATTCTGTGTAAAGATACTGTGTGTGTGAAAACTCCAGGAGATCAGCCGTTTCTGACATACTCAAACCTCATTCTCATCTGGCTCAAACCAACGCCCATGCCACAGTGAAAGAAAGTCACACTTTAAAGGGGAACTGAAGTCATTTTTAAACTTGCTTTATTTTTTAATTAACGTGCTATTCAATCACGTTTTCGGTTTTATTAACCTTATATCGTGACTCGTATTGGCATATTATATTACACTTATCAGCCTTTTCGGTTTTTGAATGTAGTTCCACGGCAGGCGTCGCTTATCCGCGCGATCTTCACGAGATTTGTGCGAGACTTCAAACATGAAGTGTCAGCGCCGCCATTTTGAAAACTGTTTACACAGCGGCCAGATCGCCATCTCGTTCCAATTTAGATTAATTTCGAGATTTGGCAGCTTCATGAGTGATGGAGTGTCTGTCCTGCGTGCTGTAGCATGTGCGCCTGAAGGCGTGTCTCGGGTCGTGCACGCGCCGTGAACAAGGTGCACCTGAGCTCAATTAAGGAACTATGCATTTGCCTATTTAAGGACTGTGCTGATGCATTCGCATCACGAAGTATTACAGTATGTACACTACCGTTCAAAAGTTTGGGGTCACTTTGAAATGTCCTTATTTTTGAAAGAAAAGCACTGTTCTTTTCAATGAAGATCACTTTAAACTAATCAGAAATCCACTCTATACATTGCTAATGTGCTAAATGACTATTCTAGCTGCAAATGTCTGGTTTTTGGTGCAATATCTCCATAGGTGTATAGAGGCCCATTTCCAGCAACTCTCACTCCAGTGTTCTAATGGTACAATGTGTTTGCTCATTGCCTCAGAAGGCTAATGGATGATTAGAAAACCCTTGTACAATCATGTTAGCACAGCTGAAAACAGTTGAGCTCTTTAGAGAAGCTATAAAACTGACCTTCCTTTGAGCAGATTGAGTTTCTGGAGCATCACATTTGTGGGGTCGATTAAATGCTCAAAATGGCCAGAAAAATGTCTTGACTATATTTTCTATTCATTTTACAACTTATGGTGGTAAATAAAAGTGCGACTTTTCATGGAAAACACAAAATTGTCTGGGTGACCCCAAACTTTTGAACGGTAGTGTATGTATGCATTACCGAGCCTTTCGACCCGTTGTCTTGATTTCCTGTTTCTCGTTCTTGTGCTCAGTTAGCCTTTGATGTACTGTTTGCGCCTCGACTGACCCTTTTGCCTACAGTATATTCTCTTTTTGATCTAGCCTGCCGTTTTGGATTGTTTGCCTGTGTATATATTGTCTCACTATATATATATTCTGCACTTTATTAAACTGTACACTTCTGCACATACATCCGCCTCCCTCGCATATGTGACATGGAGATTATTCCATACGACTTCGAACCAATGTGGAGTAGAGAAGAGATGGAAAGACGACAGGATAAGGACGAGCCCATCACACTGGTATTTATGTCATTAGTGTCACACAATTAAAATGTGCCAGATAAGGCGGCTGGTGGGTTTTCAAAATAAAAAATACATGCATTTATTTTTTTCGCGGTCCAGTTTCCATCAAATCCCACACTCTGATTGGCTGACGAACGGGTCCGTATCCTACGGTATGGACCCCAGTTACGGACCTCTGGCAACTTGCTTGTTCACAACAACAACAAACGTATCAATTTTTGTCAACATTTATTTTTGCATTTCTCAGTATAATAGCATTAATTTTACAGCATGGATAGCGATAACGACAGTGTTCACAGTGAAAGCGAGTTTTACTACCCTGAGGAAGACAAAATAAAAGAAAACATTTCAGGAGAAAGCTAAAAACCTCTAACTGTTGCTAACACCGAGCAAAAACATGGCTGAATCCTGAATGACTCCTATTTGTATAAATAGGGGACTACATAGGCGGCAAAATGTAGTTTTTTTCCTGCCATGGAAGTGCACTTGTATACCGAGGAGGAAGCCATTTGCATTACAGCCGTGAATGAGGATTCAAAATGGCGGCTCGGCTCGGTTTTCCCTTTCGGGCGCTCTCGTTTTCTGTTAGAATTTGGTAAAAAAAAAAATAAACATATTATTTACCAGCTTAAGGTCGGTCCGTATGGTGAAATACCGTGACCTCAGCCTTGAATACTGACCTCGACCCAGAGGACCTTGCTCAGTACTTTCAAGACCTCAGTCACGGTATTTCACCATACGGACCTCCCAGCTGGTAAATAACATATATGTATTTTTGTGATAAATCCATATTATACTGAGCATATTTCCCACATAATCCTCACTAAGGTTTTGGACAGCACTACAAAATGCCGTCCCCACTATTATAGTGCCCTATATAGTGAGTAGGGAATGATTTCGGACAACGGAAAACTTCTGGCTTGATTACATCAGCATTCAAAGTAGGACGCACGCATCTTTTGACGATGTTGGCAGATGTCGGTCACTTTGATTTCCGCTGTACATTTTACTTCCGTCCTACGATGTCTCGCACAGGTCTCAACGAATCTCATTTACGGCCATCGCTTTGACATATGGACTGATATATTACAGAGCATATTTCAAACACTCACAACTTGCTCTAGCGGTGACAAAATAGCGATCAAAAATGCATTCCGATATTTAATAAAATGAGATAAATAGGATAAAGTGGCTAGAGATAATGAGATGGGATAAGGATAATGATATGAGATAAATATAATTTTGATCATAAAAAATTTGCCTTCAGTTCCCCTTTAAGATCACAATTTTTCCCATTCTGATGTTTGAACATTGTGAACATTAACTGAAGCTCTTGATTTGTAGCTGCATGGTTTGTTGTTGAATTGTGTTGCTGTCGAGGGATCGGCTGCACTGCAGAAAATAAAACAGCAGGTGGGTGTATGGGTCTTCCTAATAAAGTGGCCAGTGAGTATATGGTCAGACACTTGCTTGTGTCAAAGCTTACGGTTACCAGGTTACACCGCATGCCAACAAATATTTATTGAAAATGTTATCAATATATAATAAATTCAATTCTTCGATGAAACACCAGATTTATAGTTTGTGTCATGCCTAAGATCACACGTACTTGTGATTAAATCACTTAAACACACACGTTCTCGTGGCTTATTTCTTTGTTTTCGCTCCACAACTTTCACTCCACACTGCTACCTTAATGCACGGAACATCTAGATCACATGTTCAACAGGAAGAAGTTGCATCATCCAGGTGCATTTCCTGAAGCTCATGAGAAGAAGAAGAAGAAGAAGAAGAAGAGGAAAAATAAGTTCTCTGACTTTTTTTCTTCATTTTCAATCAGATAGTCATGTTATAATGATTAATTAGGAAAGGGCACTTTGACCTGTTCCGCAGATTACTGATTGAAAGCAAGTTCATCTCATCTCATTATCTCTAGCCGCTTTATCCTGTTCTACAGGGTCGCAGGCAAGCTGGAGCCTATCCCAGCTGACTACGGGCGAAAGGCGGGGTACACCCTGGACAAGTCGCCAGGTCATCACAGGGCTGACACATAGACACAGACAACCATTCACACTCACATTCACACCTACGCTCAATTTAGAGTCACCAGTTAACCTAACCTGCATGTCTTTGGACTGTGGGGGAAACCGGAGCACCCGGAGGAAACCCACGCGGACACGGGGAGAACATGCAAACTCCGCACAGAAAGGCCCTCGCCAGCCATGGGGCTCGAACCCGGACCTTCTTGCTGTGAGGCGACAGCGCTAACCACTACACCACCGTGCCACCCTGAAAGCAAGTTATTAATTTAAATTATAGATAAGCTCGATAAGTAAATTATTAACTCACAATCTCATTTTATTAGCATGGATGCTAGTTAACGGCAGTTTGCATGCTTGCTAATGTTGTGCTCACAAACGCTGCTATTTTCAACCTTGTTACTTATTTGAGCACAAAATACTTGTATCTTTGATTCATTTTTGAAGTTACAAGAACTAACGAGCTCCACACTCTTGGAATCGGTCATATTTCTTTCCGCTTGAGGAATTTCTTCAGTTGGAAACTGAATATAAAGCACGTCACCTCGTACCAGCTCTGATGAAACTCCTATATTTACTACACACATATATTCTGCGATGGCGGCGCCGGTGCTGAGGAATAAATCTTCCAGCAGCTGGATTTACTAGCAAAGCAAGGTCTTCCATGAGATCGATTTCACACCATATTTCTGTAAATGATGGCTGCTGTGTCTCTGCCCCAAGCTGCCTGAATTGTGTGTGAGGAGGAGAGGTAAGTGTGTATTAGGCTGCTGTGAAACTCTCCAACGTTCCTCCACAAATGCGAGTTGCCCGTATCGGACTCGCAGCCCACAGCTTATTTATCTTCAAACAGAGTCCATCCATCAGACCCGAGTCACTGCGACTGAAAGATCATCACTTACCTGTCGGAGAGTCATCCATCCTTTACCCTGGGGGTGGTTGGAGATTGGGGATCCACAGTGTGTGTGTGTGTGTGTGCATGAAAGTACACATGGATATAAACATTCATATAAACATACTGGATTTGCTTCAAATGTACATCCATTTTTTACAAACTTCAGCAGTATGATGTTAGAGAACAATAATTAGCTGACTCTTGTGGTTATTATAAACAAAGTCCACACACAAATAAGAAATCACATACCCCCCCCCCCAAAAAAAAAAAAAAAAAAAAATATATATATATATATATATATATACAGGGTGTCTCAAAAAAATGTACTCACACTTTGAATGACGAGAAAACCTTTATTTATGAACACAGAGTGAAATGGAATAGCTTCGAATACAGAAGACAAATGTAATTGAAGAATCATGTTCGCAAATGTTCAAATTGATGACCATTATTGTCCAGACAACGCTGATAACGCGCACCAAGGGATTCGCAAACGTCAGGAAACAGGTCATTAGGAATATCGCGACATTGTCTTTCAATTTCCAATTTCAATGCATCAATTGTTCTTGGTTTGGTGCGATAAACTTTGTCTTTGAGATATCCCCACAAAACCACAAAAAGAAGTCCATGCTGTGATTAATTAATTACACCTGCAACACAAAAAAGGCAGCATGTTAGGGACAGTTAAAGTGTGAGTACATTTTTTTGAGACACCCTGTGTATATATATATATCATCTCATCTCATCATCTCTAGCCGCTTTATCCTTCTACAGGGTCGCAGGCAAGCTGGAGCCTATCCCAGCTGACTACGGGCGAAAATATATATATATACACAGGGTGTCTCAAAAAAATGTACTCACACTTATATAAAAAATCTCCTTCTCACCCCCGGCGGGGGGGGGTGGTATCCATGTCATCCTCAAGCTCGGGTCCTCTACCCGAGGCCTGGGAGTTTGAGGGTTCTGCGCAGTATCTTCGATGTTCCTAGGACTGCGCTCTTCTGGACTGAGGCTTCAGATGTTGTTCCTGGGATTTGCTGGAGCCACTCTCCCAGTTTGGGGGTTACTGCCCCAAGTGCCCCCACTACCACGGGGACCACGCAACCCTTGACCTTCCACATCCGTTCCAGCTGCTCTTTCAACCCTTGATACTTCTCAAGTTTCTCATGTTCCTTCTTCCTGATGTTGGCGTCAGCTGGGATCGCCACATCTATCACCACCACCCTCTTCTGCTCTTTGTCCACCACCACTATGTCCGGTTGGTTAGCCAGGATCTGTTTGTCAGTCTGGAAGCTGAAG
This sequence comes from Neoarius graeffei, assembly GCF_027579695.1. Taxonomy (NCBI): domain Eukaryota; kingdom Metazoa; phylum Chordata; class Actinopteri; order Siluriformes; family Ariidae; genus Neoarius; species Neoarius graeffei. The sequence continues at coordinate 58,401,149 of NC_083585.1, read as the reverse complement.
TCCCACAGAATCTTGGCCCTGTTGTTCTCAGCCACCTTCTGTGGTATGGCCGATTGGGACTTGGGTATTTCTATTCCATACTGGTTGCAGATGTTCCTGTATACTATCCCAGCCACTTGGTTGTGCCTCTCCATGTACGCTGATCCAGCTAGCATCTTACACCCTGCTACTATGTGCTGGACTGTTTCAGGGGCTTCTTTGCACAGTCTGCATCTTGGGTCTGATCTACTCTGGTAGATCCTGGCCTCTATGGCTCTTGTGCTTATGGCCTGTTCTTGTGCTGCCATGATTAGTGCCTCTGTGCTGTCTGTCAGTCCTGCATTATCCAGCCACTGGTAGGATTTCTTGATATCAGCCACTTCCTCTATCTGACGGTGGTACATGCCATGTAGGGGTTTGTCTCTCCAGGTTGTCTGTTCCTCCTCCTCCTCTGCACTCTCATCAGGGTTCTGCTGCCTGAGACATTCACTTAGCAGTTCATCCTTTGGGGCCATCTTTCTGATGTATTCTCGGATTTTCGATGTTTCATCCTGGACCGTGGTCTTGACGCTCACTAGCCCTCGGCCTCCCTCTTTCCGCTTAGTGTATAGTCTCAGGGCGCTGGACTTGGGGTGGAACCCTCCATGCATGGTGAGGAGCTTTCTAGTCTTGATATCTGTGGCTTCTATCTCCTCCTTTGGCCAGTTTATGATACCAGCGGGGTATCTGATGACTGGTAGTGCGTACATGTTGATGGCTCGGACCTTGTTCTTACCATTCAGCTGACTTTTCAGGACCTGCCTTACTCTCTGGAGGTATTTGGCTGTAGTTGACTTCCTTGTGGCCTCTTCATGGTTTCCATTAGCCTGTGGGATGCCAAGGTACTTGTAGCTGTCTTGGATATCACCTATGTTGCCCTCTGGTAGGTCAATCCCTTCAGTCCGGATCATCTTGCCTCTCTTTGAGACCATCCGGCCACACTTGTCCAATCCGAATGACATCCCTATGTCATTGCTGTAGATCCGGGTGGTGTGGATCAGCGAGTCTATTTCTCGCTCGTTCCTGGCATACAGCTTGATGTCATCCATGTAGAGCAGGTGGCTGATTGTTGCCCCACTATGGAATCGGTACCCGTAGCCGCTCTTCGTGATGATCTGACTGAGGGGGTTCAGGCCTATGCAGAACAGCAGTGGTGATAGCGCATCTCCTTGGTATATGCCGCACTTGATGTTGACTTGGGCAATGGGTTTTGAGTTGGCCTCTAGGGTTGTCTTCCACATTTCCATTGAGTTCTGTATGAAGGTCCTTAGGTTCCTGTTGATCTTATACAGTTCCAGACATTCCAGTATCCATGTGTGTGGCATTGAGTCATAGGCTTTCTTGTAGTCAATCCAGGCAGTGCACAGGTTGGTCTGTCTCTTCTTACAGTCTCGGGTGACTGTTCTATCGGCCAGTAGCTGGTGCTTGGCTCCTCTGGTGTTACTGCCAATTCCTTTCTGTGCCTCGCTCATGTATTGAGCCACATGCTTACTCATTTTTGCCGCAATGATGCCTGACAGGTAATTGGCCGGTAGTTGGATGGGATGGGTCCCTTCTGGGGGTCCTTCATGATTAGGACTGTCCTGCCTTGGGTTAGCCATTCTGGGTGGGTTCCATCCCTCAGCAGCTGGTTCATCTGTGCTGCTAGGCGTTCATGGAGTGCAGTTAGCTTCTTCAGCCAGTACGTATGGATCATATCGGGGCCTGGTGCTGTCCAGCTCTTCATCTTTGACACTCTTTCTTGGACATCTGCCATTGAGATGGTTACTGGTTCTTGTTCTGGGAGGTTGCTGTGGTCAGCTCTTAGGTCCACTAACCATTGGGCATCGGTGCTGTGTGATGCCTTTCTTTCCCATATGTCTTTTTCCACCTCAGCTCTTGGTGGGTCTGACCGGTTGTTGTTCCCCTGCCATTGAGAGTACACCTTGGCTGGTTCAGTGGTGTATCACCTTCCTTGGTGTATCTCCTCAACCAGGTGGCCAGAGCTGTTAGTCGCTGTTTGGCAGTTTCGAGTGCCTCTGGTATGGAGAGTGAGTTGTACTTCCTGGGCGCCCCTTTATTCACCATGTTCCCTTTCTGTAGTTCAGCTAGCTGGCTAACTTCTCTTCTTGCTGCCTTTATCTTGGCCTCTAATCCCCTCTAATCGTCTCTTCCATGGTGGATACTGTTTGTTATGTCCCGAGCCCACCTTGTGTCCAAGCATCTCCATGATTACTGTTGCTGTACTGTGTATCAGCTTGTTGGTCTCAGTGATGGTTCTTGTGGAGATTGTCTTCAGAGCAGCATTCACATCTACTAGTAGATCTTCTGAAGGTACTTGGCAACTCAGCTTCGGTATTCGTCGGGGGCTCCAGGTTTCCAGTTGGATCATGATCTTCCTTCTCAGGTCAGCCTTGATTGTGGGTTTCGAAGTATCCAATGGTCCCACATTCTCTGCATGTATCCCCTCTTGTATAGTAGCATTCCAGCAAATCCGTATTTTCTGTCCTCGTCCATCGATGTCTTGTTCCAGTAGCCCATTTCTCATCAGTTTGCCCTGGTTCCCTAGCAACTGACGCAGACCTTGTTGACCCGGGCGACGTCTGAGCCGGTATGACTCTATCAGTTATGTTTTCACTCATTCCTGAGGTAGGCTGATATATCATGAGGGGTTTTGCCTAAGGACCCTTACTGGATGATGTTTTGCCCCGACCGGGATTCGAACCCCGATCTCCTGCGTTGTAGTCAGTGAGCATTACCACTGTACTATCCAGCTGATATATATATATATATGAGTGATTCCACGCTTATGGGTACTGAAATGGGGACATGAACTTATTTTTAAAAATTCACCTAAAACCATTTCTTTTTTTACCATCAGGTCACAAAACATGTAATCTTTAATGAATGATATGTTAAAAGATAACTTTAATTTTCTGAGATGTAATAAAACATATTTATATGCCAAAGTCAGAACGTAACAGAAGTGTTGTGGACATATAGATTCTCAATTTTAACAATGCAGAATTACTTTTTGAAACATAGGAAGGTGATGTTTTAGCAAATATAATTAATAAACATGTGTAGTAGAATAAACATACACATTCTTTCAATAAGATTAACATGGTATATAGCTAGATTGTAATTAATTTGTAACAGACGCGAGATGGACAATCGTAACAGAAGTAATGATTGAGATGCTGGCCTCTTCTGCCCCTCGGACCTGCTTGATCCATCCTGGTGCCCTGTGTCTGGTCGGAGTTTTATCGCCCCACTCCTGTGAAGGACGGCCCCATGAGGACAGTTGAGGGTTATATCTGTTAAAACTGTTAATATTATAGTCAGGCTGTCTGTTGTTGCCCAAATGAGGATGGGTTCCCTTTTGAGTCTGGTTCCTCTCGAGGTTTCTTCCTCATGTCGTCTGAGGGAGTTTTTCCTTGCCACCGTCGCCACAGGCTTGCTCATTGGGGATAGATTAGGGATAAAATTAGCTCATGTTTTAAGTCGTTCAAATTCTGTAAAGCTGCTTTGCGACAATGTTTATTGTTTAAAGCGCTGTACAAATAAACTTGATTTGATTTGATTTGAAGTAATGTAACAGACATCATTTTGGAACTCATAGGCTTGACTTTGGCATATAAATATGTTTTTATTACATCTCAGAAAATTAAAGTTATCTTTTAACATATCGTTCATTAAAGATTACATGTTTTGTGACCTGATGGTAAAAAAAGAAATGGTTTTAGGTGAATTTTTAAAAATAAGTTCATGTCCCCATTTCAGTACCCATAAGCGTGGAATCACTCATATATATATATATATATATATATATATATATATATATATATATATATATATATATATATAAAATCCAACAGCTTCCTGGTTATTCAATTTTAAGATTTGTGTTCAGATCAGTTTCCTGAAAACAGAGGCATCTCTCAGATATCTTACATGCGATTCTGATCTTGAACTTGACCTTGAAAGCCAATTTTACTTACATGAGACCAGCTCGAGTAAGGATCCGCATTTAGGAGGGCTGAAGACCAAGGCTAACCAAGGTTGAAGTGAGACCAAGTCTTAAGGGGGTCAAAGCAAGTCAAAACCAAGACAAAACTCCACTTAATCTTTTTCAAGATCCAGCAGTTACAGTTGTGGTCAGAAGTTTACATACAGTGACGTGAATGTCATCTTGGATATGAATGTCATGGCAATATTTGGGCTTTCAGTCGTTTCTTTGAACTGTTCTTTTTCTGTGGCAGAATGATTGTACAGCATACAGCTTTGGTAAAAAAAAAAAAAAAACACTAGAATTTGGTGCACAAGTTTTAATTTTCTTTGGGTTTTCTGAAATCGACACAAGTTCAAAATTATACATAGAGGGTCAAAAATATACATACAGCACACCTAATATTTGGGTAAAATGTCTCTTCGCAAGATTCACCTTGACCAGACATTTTAGTTTACCATGAACAAGCTTCTGGCAGAATTCTGGTTGGATATTTCACGACTCTTCATGGTAGAATTGGTATAGTTCAATTATTTTTTTTTCTTGGCATGGACTCGACTTATAAGCACAGTCCTTATATTTTCAACAGGGTTGACATCAGGACTTGTTTTCAGCTTAATGTTAGCCTGCTTTATCCTCCACAACCAGCTCTGATGCATGTTTGGGTTCACTGTCCTGTTGTAACTCCCAAGTCCCAAGTCGTGTTCAAGTTTCTGATGGTTTATGCTGAATAATTCTGAGGTAGTCCTCCTTCTTCATTATTCCACCCACTTTGTGCAATGAACCAGTTCCACTGGCAGCAAAACAGCCCCAGAGCATGATGATCCTACCACCACCACCAGCTGGTACAGTGTCCCTCTGTACATGGTGGTCATTGTGGCCAAACAACTCAATCTTTGTCTCATCTGATTATACAGCTTTCCTCCAGAAGGCTTTTTCTTTGTCCGTGTGGTTAGCTTCAAACTTTAGTTGAGCTTGAAGGTGTCATTTTGGAGCAGGGGGTTATTTCTTGGATAGCAGCTTCTTAATCCATGGTGACCTGAACTGTAGACAGTGATCCATCAGCTTTCAGTTCATGGCAGGGCTGTGCCATGGTGGTTCCCAGGTTGTTCCTAACCATCCAAACCAATTTCCTTTCAGCTGAGGGTGACAATTTGGGTTTTCTTGAAGCAAAGTGGCTTGGTAAAGTGACTACACCTCACAATAACTTGCATACACTTGTTTGAACTGATCTTGGATTTGCAATTGTTTAGAAATGGCTCCAAGAGACATTCCGGAGTTGTGTATATCTGCGATCCTTTTTCTCAGATCTGCACTGAGCTCCTTGGACTTTCCCATTTTACTGTGTGTTGGTCAATCCAATAAGTGCTGTAAACAAACCCTTTTTATGAAGGCACAGAGAAGCTACCAGCTGTAGTCAATTATGATCACTACCAAGAAGTTAAGAGACCTCGGCCTTGGCAAGATAAAAGACATTTTGGAAGTTTCAGCACCTCTGAATTAATAATCTAAGTGTGTGCAAATTTTTGACCCTGTATGTATAATTTTGACCGTGTGTTGATTTCAGAAAACCCAAAGAAAATTAAAACTTGTGCACCAAATTTGAGTGTTTTTTTTTAATTAAAGCTGTATGCTGTCCAATCATTCTGCCACAGAAAAAGAACAGTTCAAAGAAATGACTGAAAGCCCAAATATTGCCATGACATTCATGTCACTGTATGTAAACTTCTGACCACAACTGTACTTCAGCAAGTTTATTGTATTTATGCGTTGTGCTTATTGATCAGGTTGTTTTCAAGAAGAAAGAAACTTCTCAAATGAGACTAACAGCGTTCTCCCCAGAGCGCTCTTGCGTGTCGGGGCAGATGCTTTAATTTCATGCCGACACGCTTTAAATTTGCCGACATGCTATTTTTTTTTGCTCTGATACTCGCTGAAAAATCACATCATATTTCTACCTTGCAATGTTTGGGGCAATATTTTGAAGGAAAATCAGTGTTTTGGGCCGGTTTGCTGTCATGATGTACTCAGGCCTGGGAAATCTCCAATCACAACAAACGCCCTCAATCACTTTCCTGCTGCACTGGTACCATGACACTTCAGCGTGCGGGCAAGCACCTTTGCACTGACGTCACATTTATGTTTGCAACCGTCGTTACCCTATGCCTGGGGGACAAGCGAACTTTGTTTACATACTGTTCACATACTGAAGCCAAGCGAAGATGTCCATTGCTGTTGTCTGAAGAAAACTACAGCTAAAAAAGCTCTACTACTGGATTACTTGGATAATCTTAGTCAGAAATAAACGAGGGACATGGAAATTAGAGTTTATTAGCGGTTATGAACCATACAAACGAGTTTTCTCAAAATGACTTGGAGTGATGGTGCAGATTTGTGGCCTTGTGTTAGCATTAGGTACATGTTGGAACATACGTTCTTTTTCCCCAAAGAGTCCCGACATGGAAGAACAGTTAAAAAACTACCAAGGCAAGAAAACCTTCTTTGTGTAAAGACTTTTTCCTGACATCAGCTTTTGGGAACAGGATGTCGCGAAAGCCAAAGCGTTCACCCTCAAAGGACTCCGACCTGAACTGTGGGCTTTGATGGTAGACTATTCCCGGCCCTCCATGTCTCAACAACCCCAAGGACATCTAGTTACACAGATATTTACACTCTATTATTTATACAGTGATGCTTATTATTGTTAAAACGATATCTGAAGTGTTATTTATTTTGTAAAATGACAAACTATCTTGCACGAGACTTTCAAACAATTTTGGAAGATTTTATTTTAATTTTATCTAATAGTGTATGGTACAATAATAACATTATTAATTAATACAATAATTACGTGTACTAGTAGCAGTATTATTGTTCAAACATATTGTTTATTCTAAGGTGCTGCTGGTGTTCGAAGTATGAAGTAGGCTGAAGTAGAAAGGGCATTTGTGCAGTAAATGCAGTCTGCGGGTGGGGGGGGTATTATTTATTTATTTATTTATTTATTTTCTAACTGCAACAGAACTCATTTAAACTTTTGGTTAGTGGTGTTCTGGCAGTGGTTCAGGTAATAAAACAGCGTTATTACATAATACATTGTTGTCAGATGATGACTTTATTTGTTGCTCATGTGAACCCCATGCTGCAAACCACAGCATCATAGACCTCCACTTGTTGTAGCAACCTTTTCAATCATGTTAACAGGAACAAGAGTGTTCTGAGAGCACAATCTCCCCCGCTGGCAACTCTGCCATAACTCTGGTAAAATACGAATGAATTGAACGAAATTGCAATATGTGTATTACCGACATATAACAAAGAACCCTGTCAAGTTTCATGAAATTCCTCCCAAAAAAATGTGAGAGGAGTTGATTTCAGAAGGTGAGTACCCTTCCCAGGACGGATGGATGAACGGACATCGCCATGACATAATCCCCCTTTGGGCCTTTTGGCCAGCAGGGGATAAAATGTGACAGAATCACCATAAAATGCCCCTAAAAGTCACTAGATGTCACCAAATGGACTCGAGAGGGGGGAACCCCCGTCTTGTACTCTCCACCCTCTGGGCCACGCAGGGTGGCCTGCGCCTACCAAAAAGTTAGGGTTTTATTTCAATCTTGGGGAGACCAAGAATATATTTAGTGAGACAATCCCCAAGACTGAGACGAGTCCCAGTAAACGTGGACTGAAGTTCTACAGACTTTCTATTACTGATCTTCAGGACTTTGGATAAAATAAGGAACAATGATTAAAACGAGCAGTGAGTGCAGCAGAGGAATGATGGGTCAGCTTATCCTTCAAACCATGGGCACCAGACGGGAACTGTCAGGGCGTTCTAGTCCTTCAGAATAGGCCCAAACATCTCAGCATTTCAAATGTTATACAACCCCGATTCCAAAAAAGTTGGGACAAAGTACAAATTGTAAATAAAAACGGAATGCAATAATTTACAAATCTCAAAAACTGATATTGTATTCACAATAGAACATAGACAACATCTCATCTCATCTCCTCTAGCTGCTTTATCCTTCTACAGGGTCACAGGCAAGCTGGAGCCTATCCCAGCTGACTACGGGCGAAAGGCGGGGTACACCCTGGACAAGTCGCCAGGTCATCACAGGGCTGACACATAGACACAGACAACCATTCACACTCACATTCACACCTACGGTCAATTTAGAGTCACCAGTTAACCTAACCTGCATGTCTTTGGACTGTGGGGGAAACCGGAGCACCCGGAGGAAACCCACGCGGACACGGGGAGAACATGCAAACTCCACACAGAAAGGCCCTCGCCGGCCCCGGGGCTCGAACCCAGGACCTTCTTGCTGTGAGGCGACAGCGCTAACCACTACACCACCGTGCCGCCATAGACAACATATCAAATGTCAAAAGTGAGACATTTTGAAATTTCATGCCAAATATTGTCTCATTTGAAATTTCATGACAGCAACACATCTCAAAAAAGTTGGGACAGGGGCAATAAGAGGCTGGAAAAGTTAAAGGTACAAAAAAGGAACAGCTGGAGGACCAAATTGCAACTCATTAGGTCAATTGGCAATAGGTCATTAACATGACTGGGTATAAAAAGAGCATCTTGGAGTGGCAGCGGCTCTCAGAAGTAAAGATGGGAAGAGGATCACCAATCCCCCTAATTCTGCGCCGACAAATAGTGGAGCAATATCAGAAAGGAGTTTGACAGTGTAAAATTGCAAAGAGTTTGAACATATCATCATCTACAGTGCATAATATCATCAAAAGATTCAGAGAATCTGGAAGAATCTCTGTGCGTAAGGGTCAAGGCCGGAAAACCATACTGGGTGCCCGTGATCTTCGGGCCCTTAGACGGCACTGCATCACATACAGGCATGCTTCTGTATTGGAAATCACAAAATGGGCTCAGGAATATTTCCAGAGAACATTATCTGTGAACACAATTCACCATGCCATCCGCCGTTGCCAGCTAAAACTCTATAGTTCAAAGAAGAAGCCGTATCTAAACATAATCCAGAAGCGCAGACGTCTTCTCTGGGCCAAGGCTCATTTAAAATGAACTGTGGCAAAGTGGAAAACTGTTCTGTGGTCAGACGAATCAAAATTTGAAGTTCTTTATGGAAATCAGGGACGCCGTGTCATTCGGACTAAAGAGGAGAAGGACGACCCAAGTTGTTATCAGCGCTCAGTTCAGAAGCCTGCATCTCTGATGGTATGGGGTTGGCATTAGTGCGTGTGGCATGGGCAGCTTACACATCTGGAAAGACACCATCAATGCTGAAAGGTATATCCAGGTTCTAGAGCAACATATGCTCCCATCCAGACGATGTCTCTTTCAGGGAAGACCTTGCATTTTCCAACATGACAATGCCAAACCACATACTGCATCAATTACAGCATCATGGCTGCGTAGAAGAAGGGTCCGGGTACTGAACTGGCCAGCCTGCAATCCAGATCTTTCACCCATAGAAAACATTTGGCGCATCATAAAATGGAAGATACAACAAAAAAAACCTAAGACAGTTGAGCACCTAGAATTCTACATTAGACAAGAATGGGTTAGCATTCCTATCCCTAAACTTGAGCAACTTGTCTCCTCAGTCCCCAGACGTTTACAGACTGTTGTAAAGAGAAAAGGGGATGTCTCACAGTGGTAAACATGGCCTTGTCCCAACTTTTTTGAGATGTGTTGTTGTCATGAAATTTAAAATCACCTAATTTTTCTCTTTAAATGATACATTTTCTCAGTTTAAACATTTGATATGTCATCTATGTTCTATTCTGAATAAATTATGGAATTTTGAAACTTCCACATCATTGCATTCTGTTTTTATTTACAATTTGTACTTTGTCCCAACTTTTTTGGAATCGGGGTTGTATTTAATTTCATTCTTTCATAATTTCATGAAAATTATTCTCTTCTAATTCTAATTTGGCCTCATTTTCTATCAAATGTGCTTCAGAAATGAAAGGGTTACTGTCCTGAAAACATTCAAATCAAGTTATTCAATGAGATTGTTTTGTTTGTTGTCTCTGGCTGAGAAGAGTTTAGAGCTGCTCACTCATTGGTTCAGAGTTTAGAGCTGCTCACTTCTTTGCCGGGACAGAAGGCCATGGCAGTGTATGTTTATGTAGGAAGTGATAGATGAATTAACCAATCAGATTTTGATTTATAGTGGGAGGGATCAAAAATGTATCACCCTCGACCTTCTCGAACACCAACGTGAGCTTAACTGCGAGTCATTTATCAGTAATATTAGCAAATGCTAATAAAGCGGTCAAGCCAGTGCTATCGAGAGCAAGTAGCACAGGCTAACAACCAAGAAACTAAGATTTCTGTGTACAGACTCTTCTTCCACGCACACGTAGCCATCCATCCATCCATCCATTATCCGTAACTGCTTATCCTGTGCAGGGTCGCAGGCAAGCTGGAGCCTATCCCAGCTGACTACGGGCGAAAGGCGGGGTACACCCTGGACAAGTCGCCAGATCATTGCAGGGCTGATACATAGAGACAAACAACCATTCACACTCACATTCACACCTACGGTCAATTTAGAGTCACCAGTTAACCTAACCTGCATGTCTTTGGACTTTGGGGGAAACCGGAGCACCCGGAGGAAACCCACACGGACACGGGGAGAACATGCACACTCCGCACAGAAAGGCCCTCGCCGGCCACGGGGCTCGAACCCAGAACCTTCTTGCTGTGAAGCGACAGCGCTAACCACTACACCACTGTGCCACCCACACATGTAGCAATGTCATAATTTCATATGAATAAAGTTTTTTTTTTTTTTGTGAATCCATCAATTGTAAAATATGTTAATATTTTGGGATCCATTAATGGTTCCATGATTGTTTCTGATGGGGTGTTAATTAATGTAACATACCTGTGGACATTATCATGATTGGGATGTCTAGAAAGGGGGAAGCTGGCTTTGTGAATCCTGTATGGACAATATTCATTAATATCGTATGTTTTTTGTATGATATGATGGTTTTTTGATGCAAGAATGTTTTGACACACATCTGTTGTTTGTATCGGATCAAATATTAAGTGCTCGACTACTATAGTCTGTTTTATTTCACACAATGTAATGTAGTCAGCCTACTGAACAGTATGTAGCCTCATCTCATCATCTCTAGCCACTTTATCCTTCTACAGGGTCGCAGGCGAGCTGGAGCCTATCCCAGCTGACTACGGGCGAAAGGCGGGGTACACCCTGGACAAGTCGCCAGGTCATCACAGGGTTGACAGTATGTAGCCTACAGTATGTAATACAAAATATATATATATATATTTTTTAAATCGTGCTTGGGATGTCTGGAAAGGGGGATGCCAGAATTCTTTCCCCTGTCTCCTTGTGTTGATCTCCCTGTCATTCATTGTTTTCCAGAATAAATCCTGGCAGATCAATGACCTCTTCACCTCCTCTGCATCATCTATTAGCCACACAGAGACTCAAGTCCCAGCTCGAATAGTAGCGGTTCACCACTGATGGGCACCATGGGTTTCCATTACAGTAGAGCACCATGGAATGAACAAAAACACTGGCGTTAATGTATTCCTTTACATCACATCACATCACACATCACATTATCTCTAGCCACTTTATCCTTCTACAGGGTCGCAGGCAAGCTGGAGCCTATCCCAGCTGACTACGGGCGAAAGGCGGGGTACACCCTGGACAAGTCGCCAGGTCATCACAGGGCTGACACATAGACACAGACAACCATTCACACTCACATTCACACCTACGCTCAATTTTTTAGAGTCACCAGTTAACCTAACCTGCATGTCTTTGGACTGTGGGGGAAACCGGAGCACCCGGAGGAAACCCACGCGGACACGGGGAGAACATGCAAACTCCACACAGAAAGGCCCTCGCCGGCCCCGGGGCTCGAACCCAGGACCTTCTTGCTGTGAGGCGACAGCGCTAACCACTACACCACCGTGCCGCCCCTGTATTCCTTCAACAAACCAAAATGGCAAATTCATTGTGATTAAATTGTACATCCTGTGCACACATTACAGTTTCATGACCTCTGTGTCAAGTCTCATGGCTACATTAGTAACTGTCAGTAAAACAGCAAAACATGGATTGGATCAAGCGCTATTTTATAAGATGCTGAATAATGTTGGTGGAAGCCAGGTTGTTAAATTAAACCACATTTTCAGTGATTGTGATAGACAAATATCTCTTTCTTCAGTCCGTATTTTCTGTCCCTGATTTATTCCAGGTGCTTATGTTTCAATGTAGTGGTCTAGACCCGACCGAAAAACTCCATCTTGGAAGCATTTGCTGAAGAAAAATCTGAAAACTCTCAACTGCAAGTCAATAGAAGTTTAAACAGCATGTCCATAATGCAGGAGATGGCAGCTGTCTTCTTTTTCTGAGTTGTAAAAATAATGCAGTTTATTTATAGCCCTTTCTTGAACTGTAGAAGCATGGACTCCTCACATCCTGTGAAAGCTGGAGGTGACACACACTTCTCTCCTCCTGTTAGATCTCTCAGTCATCAATAATGCACATTGCTTTATCCTCTCTTATCTAGCCTCTTAAACCACCGTCATGCTTCGGAGCGAATAAGAAAAATCACTCTTCATTCTCACTCCAGCTTTATATATGCATTTCTCTTCCTCATGTTCATCCCTTCCCCTGTTTTCTATCCTTTTCCATCTTGACACGAGTCCATCAATGCCTGAAAAATACGCCAGAGCTTCTTTCACTCGAAACTCAGGCTCATATGCTAGTCTTTGGGTGGTATGCAAAAGAGAAAGTATTCGTTTTTTCTTCCATTCATTGATGCCAGGTTAACTAAGTAGCTGGTTACAGTGGTGCTTGAAAGTTTGTGAACCCTTTAGAATTTTCTATATTTCTGCATAAATATGACCGAAAACATCATCAGATTTTCCCACAAGTCCTAAAAGTAGATAAAGAGAACCCAGTTAAACAAATGAGACAGAAATATTGTCATTTATTTATTGAGGAAAATGATCCAATGTTACATATCTGTGAGTGGCAAAAGTATGTGAACCTTTGCTTTCAGTATCTGGTGTGACCCCCTTGTGCAGCAATAACTGCAACTAAATGTTTGCGGTAACTGTTGATCAGTCCTGCACACCGGCTTGGAGGAGTTTTAGCCCATTCCTCCGTACAGAACAGCTTCAACTCTGGGATGTTGGTGGGTTTCCTCACATGAACTGCTCGCTTCAGGTCCTTCCACAACATTTCAATTGGATTAAGGTCAGGACTTTGACTTGGCCATTCCAAAACATTAACTTTACTCTTCTTTAATCATTCTTTGGTAGAACGACTTGTGTGCTTAGGGTCGTTGTCTTGCTGCATGACCCCCCTTCTCTTGAGATTCAGTTCATGGACAGATGTCCTGACATTTTCCTTTAGAATTCACTGGTATAATTCAGAATTCATTGTTCCAGCAATGATGGCAAGCCATCCTGGCCCAGATGCATCAAAACAGGCCCAAACCATGATACTACCACCACCATGTTTCACAGACGGGATAAGGTTCTTATGCTGGAATGCAGTCTTTTCCTTTCTCCAAACATAACGCTTCTCATTTAAACCAAAAAGTTCTATTTTGGTCTCATCCGTCCACAAAACATTTTTCCAATAGCCTTCTGGCTTGTCCATGTGATCTTTAGCAAACTGCAGACGAGCAGCAGTGTTCTTTTTGGAGAGCAGTGGCTTTCTCCTTGCAACCCTGCCATGCACACCATTGTTGTTCAGTGTTCTCCTGATGGTGGACTCATGAACATTAACATTAGCCAATGTGAGAGAGGCCTTCAGTTGCTTAGAAGTGACCCTGGGGTCCTTTGTGACCTCGCCGACTATTACATGCCTTGCTCTTGGAGTGATCTTTGTTGGTCGACCACTCCTGGGGAGGGTAACAATGGTCTTGAATTTCATCCGTTTGTACACAATCTGTCTGACTGTGGATTGGTGGAGTCCAAACTCTTTAGAGATGGTTTTGTAACCTTTTCCGGCCTGATGATGAAATCTCCTTTGTTCGCGCCATGATACACTTCCACACACATGTGTTGTGAAGATCAGACTTTGATAGATCCCTGTTCTTTAAATAAAACAGGGTGCCCACTCACACCTGATTGTCATCCCATTGATTGAAAACACCTGACTCTAATTTCACCTTCAAATTAACTGCTAATCCTAGAGGTTCACATACTTTTGCCACTCACAGATATGTAATATTGGATCATTTTCCTCAATAAATAAATGACCAAGTATAATATTTTTGTCTCATTTGTTTAACTGGGTTCTGTTTATCTACTTTTAGGACTTGTGTGAAAATCTGATGATGTTTTCGGTCATATTTATGCAGAAATATAGAACATTCTAAAGCATTCACAAACTTTCAAGCACCACTGTATATGATATGGACCCAAGTGTTTTATTGGAAAATACACCACTCGTATTTTTCATCCGAGCTCCATCCGGGACATGGAGAACCAAAACCGTGACATAAATCTCTATCTGTCGCTCATGAGGAAATCAATGAGTGAGTTGTTTTGATAAATCTGGGGACTTTTTGTTTGTGAATGTGTCGATATAATAAAAAGAAAATCACACATTGGCTTGAAGATATGAAGTTTATCTTCTCATGTTGAAAAAACTCGCATTTTTCATTTGAAATACATCACGGATCTGAGTGACATATTTAAAGAATATTGGCTGGTGTTGAGTGGTCTATCAGATATATTCCATTCAGCTAGCAGGTTACTGAACGAGTCGAAGACGAGTAGCTGAATGGAATATATCAGACCATGAAAAAAGCCAGCCATTATTATTATTGTACATACACATTCCTTTCGGGTGTTCAACGCGTCTTTGTCTTCCAAAATTCTCTCAAAATCTTCCATATTTAATGACGCGAACCTGGCGGCCATGTTTGTTTACAAATTGTCCCAGTCACTTGCTAGTGCGGAAGCTTTACGTCTCTGACATGTGACGTTATGTTGTCTTGACAACCGTGCAATATCGTAAACCATATTCAACGCTCATTCTCCATTGGGTAGAGTGACGTAATACATGTAGGATAAGCGATATGCTAACAATATCGCATGCTATCAAACCAAATGAATGAAACATGCTAGAAGGGAATAGAACACATTTTTATTCCATGGAAAAAGTGTCCTGTATGTATAATAATTCCTGATATTTCACTCCGATGACATCACTCTCAGTTTTTTCTCGCTGACTAGATGCGCGTTGTCAAAATGGCGAAACAGTTCAAAATTCAAATTATTTTGATTAACTTGTGCATTTTTTTGTGTGTGTATGGATGTGTCCATATAATATGAAGAACATTACATGCTTGTGCGAAGATACGAAGTTTATATTCTAGTGCTGAAAATATTTTCACTTGTGAGCTATCCAATCACCACTCGAAGATAAACTTCATGTCTTCACGCCACCGTGTAACATCCTACGGTATATATCATTTAATATTCTAAAACCACAAGTCATTGGTGTCTTGTGCCTCACCAGAAACATTTCTCCACCTGACAAAACAGTAATCTGGACTATTTCCTTGACCTGCTCCACCCACAGAGCGCTTTAGGAAAAAGGAGACACTTTTATCGTCAAATGCTTTTAAGAAACCGCACCTTGTTCAGACAGCATTTTCTCCAACGAGAACATGAACTCCAGAGAAGAAAGAACCCAAGCAGTACTCGTTAGGATACAGATCTGAATTCATGTGGTCAGGTCTGTGTTTGTGCTTTATACATCTCTCTCAAGCAGTTCCTACACATGGTCTGAATAGACTCGAGTTCTGATCCAGGATCAGCCACAATCCGTCACCTCCAATCCTCGTGCAGTACCGGAGAAACCCAAAGGCAGCTCTCAGGTCAGCCGCTCAGGGCGATTTCATCCAAAGCGCTCGCATCCATCAGAGTCCGTGTGATTTATAGCTTTAATAGCAAGTTCATTCACAGCACTGTGGCCTGCTGTTTTTCTCCGTTTGTGTTCCTGTCAGGCAGGAAAGCAGCTTCTCTGTTCAAACCTCCCACTTTGTTGCTGCTCTGAGAAGTCTTAAAGTGCTGAGTGAAAGTGTGCGCGTGAGTGGAGCAGATGTTAAAATTACTTTTTATATCCCCACTCTGAAGGACGGGGGGGGGGGGGGGGGGGGGGGGTACTTGTTTACCTCCATCCGTCTGTATCTCCTCATTTCCATCCATCTGAAATACCCTTTTTTTCAGCAACCTCAAGTCATAGCCACTTGGAACTTGGTACCAAACTTCAGCTTGGGGTTCTATACTGTGTATACCGTTATCAGGTCTGTCGCACATCAACTTCCTGTTTACCAGCAGAATGTATTTAAGAAACATATAGCGTGGATTTACAAAATTTCCATAACACTTTTCTCAGCAACTACAAATCATAACTGCTTGATATTTGGTACCAAACTTCAGCTTGGGGTTCTATACCATGTATACCATTTTCAGGTCTTTCCCACATTGACTTCCTGTTTACTGACAGAATGTATTTACGAAACATCTCATCTCATTATCTCTAGCCGCTTTATCCTTCTACAGGGTTGCAGGCAAGCTGGAGCCTATCCCAGCTGACTACGGGCGAAAGGCGGGGTACACCCTGGACAAGTCGCCAGGTCATCACAGGGCTGACACATAGACACAGACAACCATTCACACTCACATTCACACCTACGCTCAATTTAGAGTCACCAGTTAACCTAACCTGCATGTCTTTGGACTGTGGGGGAAACCGGAGCACCCGGAGGAAACCCACGCGGACACGGGGAGAACATGCAAACTCCACACAGAAAGGCCCTCGCCGGCCCCGGGGCTTGAACCCGGACCTTCTTGCTGTGAGGCGACAGCGCTAACCACTACACCACCGTGCCGCCTTTACGAAACATATAGTGTGGATTTACAAACTTTTCGTAACACTTTTCTCAGCAAATACAAATCACAACTGCTTGATTTTGGTTGTCTGACTGTGGATTGGTGGAGTCCAAACTCTTTAGAGATGGTTTTGTAACCTTTTCCAGCCTGATGAGCATCAACAACGCTTTTTCTGAGCTCCTCAGAAATCTCCTTTGTTCGCGCCATGATACACTTTCACAAACATGTGTTGTGAAGATCAGACTTTGATAGATTCCTGTTCTTTAAATAAAACAGGGTGCCCACTCACACCTGATTGTCATCCCACTGACTGAAAACACCTGACTCTAATTTCACCTTCAAATTAACTGCTAATCCTAGAGGTTCACATACTTTTGCCACTCACAGATATGTAATATTGGATCATTTTCCTCAATAAATAAATGACAGGGTATAATATTTTTGTCTCATTTGTTTAACTGGGTTCTCTTTATCTACTTTTAGAACTTGTGTGAAAATCTGATTATGTTTTCGGTCATATCTATGCAGAAATATAGAAAATTCTAAAGGGTTCACAAACTTTCAAGCACCACTGGAAGTGTCCTATTCCTTCGATTGCTTGCATTCCAGGGGTGACATTACTCAGCTAAGACAAAAAGAACCATCACTCCTTCATCCCTGCAACCGTTATCAAAAAATTGCAAGGTGATATGATAAAGTAAGGCACAGTTTACTTACAGTCATTGTTTTTTGAAAAAACGATGCAATCGTTTTCTGCCTTTTTGGTTTGGCACCCTTCATCATGCCATGTTGGGGTCCTGAACTAGGAGCTGTCCCCGATATGCCTGTCAAACTTGTTGTGGGTAACCATAGCAACCAAGCTCGAGCTCGCAACCTGTGCAGTCTGCGCAGCTCAACCAACCGAATATCAGTCTTTGTTTTGTTTTATGTGAGTTGTTGCAACTATGTATGTACTGCTGTGCACCTCAATAAACCAAATGGTAATTAGTCTTTTGATTTTTCCATGAGGTTTGCCTTGTGCAAAGAAAGACAGCATAGACGTTTTTTCCTTCCTATAACATACATGTCAACCTTTCGTCAATCAAACCAGTATAACCAACCTCCAAAATCCGTATTGCCCTTATAAAATCCGTATAAGATGCAAATTAAAATAATTTACCTAAAATTTCAATGATAATTAACAATGATATATCCCAGTTACTTTTTATTCAATATTAATAACAATAAACCTTCAGAATGAATACAAAGCTCCAATGTTTGACAAAAACACAAAGTGTTATCAGCGTATTGGTCAGGAAAATCTGTTCATAAAATTACATTATAATGACCAAATACAATGAAAAGTATTTTTCCAGTCTCACCTGTGAAAGGTAATCCCATGTGATCTCGTTTGGACGGTAAACCTGTTGGTACAGTTAAACGCAGCACATGAAGAATCTCCACTTTGCCACATCCAATATGGCGGCGAGGATGACGTATGATTCTACGCAGAAGGCGGCGTCTATGTTTATATGTCTATAACTTCACGGTTGGTGGGATTCTCACAATGCGGTGTGCGCATGATCAAAAGTGGAACGAAGTCTTGCTACCACAAGATAACGCGCGATTTCATAAGACACTTTACTGGCTGTCTGTGGTGTACAGTACGTTTGTAAATGTTATGCGCTCTTTTATCATCGTGGGAATTGATCATAGCTCTAAATAAATATTGAAGTTTTTTTAAAGAATCCATATAACTTTATTTATACGCCCGTATACTACGTTTATTGAATCAAATCCGTATAAAATACAGACATTCCGTATAGGTTGACTTGTATGCTATAAGTGGGGGGGACCGAACGAGGTGAATTTAAATCTGGGTGGGACAAATCCCACCCGTCCCACCCTCTATCTGCGCCCGTGTTGCATTCTGATATAAGCAAGAGTGGGGGGATACGTACGGTAAGTGAGCAGTAGCTCACAGTTGATCTTGTTACTTTCTTATCAAACAAAATGAAAATTTTGAGAGGTGTGAGAACATTTATATGGCAGCATTGTTGAATTCTCAGATTTGCTCATTATGTTTTGATGCGTAATGAAGTTACATTCTCAGACAGAGGAGTTTGTGCTATGTGGTTTCTTGGTAACATGACAAGCTGCATTATTTGCTGCATAATATAAAGTTAAACTTTATCTTTTAGAAGAACACATTAACAACTAAATCTTAATGATTTTAAATGAACTTTGCATAAATTCAATATTCTGGCTTTTTTTATCATATCATTTCCTTTTCACCGCATATCAATAAGCTTTGTGAACAAAAATTGACTTGGGGTTAACTTTCAGTTCATTTAGCCCCTCGGCACAAAACGTTATATTTTTTTTAAAATCATTGTATGTTTTTATGACTCTACTGTAATCCATGTTTCTCTTTTATTTCTTCCAATGTGCACAGATTATATATGAAACAAGTTAAAATTCTGGACACACAAGATTGAATATATATATTATTCACTGATTTTAATACATTTAATAAAGGCATTGTGTCATGCTATCTTTCTTCTTCTTCATTTGTTTTTGTTTGTTTGATGAATTTCAAGAAAGAGAGAAAAAGTCATTGTTAGGGAACGACCATTTATAGCTGCTATAATGTTACTGATGGCAGGGGGGAAAATAAATAAATCCTCCTCTCACATTCTTCCACAATAACAAATGGAAATAGAAATGGAGAAAAATTATGATGTCCTTCTTTAATTATAAATATTCATTCATTCATTTATTTCTTGAAATCATTGGGGAGTTGCTGTGGTACAAGTAGAAGAAAACATTCCAGGAAGTGATGTAATAGGGAAATAATCAACACGAAGCGAGCAGCTCTGCTCATCACCCATACTGTCATTAGTTTCTGTAAAAGCAGGACATGGTATGTTTTATTCTTTGCTTTATATTAATGTAACTTGCTTATAAACAGTTTATTACTGAACTTTATATTAAGTGAAGCTGAAAATGTATTTTCCGTTGTTGATGGTGTTGATCACATGATCAGAGACTTTTTTTGTTTTTGTTTTTAAATAAAGCATTTAAAAAAGAATGTCAAATAAATATATACATGTTCCAAGAGAGATATTTGATATTTATCACCTTTTAAAGGTTGATATTTTAACAAAATGCTTACGATATTGTCCCAACAGCTAGCCGCTGTGTCTGGGGATCAGGTCGTCGAGGCCCCTGCCTTCGACTGCCACCCAATCCACACTGCACCAGCCCCCTACTGCTACCTCTGTGGGTGGTGAACCCACAGGAGGTCGGGCCCACGTCACCTCTTCGGGCTGAGCCCGGCCGGGCCCCATGGGCAAACTCGGGAGGAGCTTGGAGTAGAGCCGCTGCTCCTCCACATCGAGAGGAATCAGCTGAGGTGGCTCGGGCATCTTTTTTGGATGCCTCCTGGACGCCTCCCTGGGGAGGTGTTCCAGGCATGTCCCCCCGGGAGGAGGCCCCGGGGAAGACCCAGGACACGCTGGAGGGACTATGTCTCTCGGCTGGCCTGGGAACGCCTCGGTGTTCTTCCCGAGGAGCTGGCCGAGGTGTCTGGGGAAAGGGAAGTTTGGGCTTCCATGCTTAGGCTGCTGCCTCCGCGACCCGGTCTCGGATAAAGCAGAAGAAGACGAGACGAGGCTTACGATATTTCAAATAAGACCGACACGTTTACCGTACATCTCAGCATGACTGATACATGTCAACTGTTGAACATACCATTCCCACTGCAATCTTTGCATGATGAAAACAACACACTATGACTTTTTACAGTGTTCACAATGCTTCTCACATACACAGTGTTTACATTTATTTATTTTGTTGACATATGCCACCTCAAAATTTCTGCACATCATCAGTAAGAGGTACCGGTTGGTACTGGACTGTCTGTCTTTTTGCACTGTCCTTGTTGTCTGCACTTTATGTTATTGATATTTGTACTTTATGTTGTTTGTGTAGTTTATTGTCTGCAGTGTTTGCACTGGCTGCACTCTTGCACTTTGTCGTTATTTGTAGAGTTGTAGTCCTGTGATGTTTCATATCGCACCATGGTCCTGGAGAAATGTCATTTCGTTTTAACTGTGGACTGTACCAACTGAATGTGGCTGAAATGACAATAAAAAAGCTTTGACCTTGACCTTGAATGCATGTACATTCGCGGCCAAAAGTTTTCAGACTGATGCATATTTTGGTTTTCACAAAGTTTGCTGCTTCAGTGGTTTAGATCTTTTTGTCAGATGTTTCAATGGTATACTGAAGTGCAATTATAAGCATTTCATAAGGTTCTTTTACATCAAGATAAATACATCAACTTTATGCAAAGAGTCAATATTTACAGTGTTGACCCTTCTTTTTCAAAACTCCTGCAATTCACCCTGGCATTCTGGATATCAGCTTCTGGGCCAAATCCTGACTGATGGCAACCCATTCTTGCATAGTCAGTGCTTGGAGTTTATCACCATTTTTGGGTTTTTGTTTGTCCAGCCACTTTTTGAGGATTGACCACAGGTTCTAGATGGGATTAAGATCTGGAGAGTTTCCTGGCCACAGACCCAAAATTTCAATGTTTTGTTCCTCAAGCCACTTAGTGATCACGTTTGCCTTGGACATGGTGCTCCATCATGCTGGAAAAAGCATTTTTCATCACCAAATTGCTCCTGGATCATTGGGAAAAGTTGCTCTTGGAGGATGTTTTGATACCATTCTTTATTCATGGCAGTGTTCTTGGGCAAAATTGTGAGTGAGCCCACTCCCTTGGATAAGAAGAGACCCCACACATGAATAATATGTTCATATTATTTGTGGGAAAGTAGTGAATAGTAGTAGTAGAATAGAAGGGACTTTAATCACGCTACACTCTTAAAACACGTGTTGAAAATAACACAACTTGCGTTGTTTTTTAACACATCTCTATGTCCAGATTGGGACAACGGAACTTTTGTTCATTTTAACACATTATTTGTTATTTGTGCAATTTTGGTGTTAAACATTTCTGAAATATAACACAACTCTTATTGAAATTAAACTTGCACAAAAGATGTGTTGATTTCCAACACATTTGTTTTAAGAGTGTACTTTGGACTCTGCTTTGGCTGCTTTTTACCAGGTTGTGGACTGTCCAACAAGGAACAACAGGACAATTGACTTGCTGTATGCTAATGTGAGGGATGCATACAGAGTCACACCCCTCCCCCCACTAGGGAAGTCTGACCACAACCTGGTTCTTCTACAGCTGAAGTACACACCCCTGGTTCAAAGGCAGCCTGCAACAACTAGCTCCATCAGGAGGTGGTCCCCTGAAATGGAAGATGCCCTCAGAGACTGCTATGACACCACGGACTGGGATGTGCTGCTTAGCCCACACTGTGAGGACATAGAGGGGCTGACACACTGTCTGACAGATTACCTCGACTTCTGTGCAGACATGGTCTCCCCCACTAAAACTGTACGGTGTTACCCTAATAACAAGCCAGGAAGTCAAAGCTGTCCTCAACAGGAAGAAGGCCGCCTTCAGGATCAGGGACAGGGAGGCGATGAAAGCAGCACAGCAGGAGGTGAAACACTGCATGAGGGAAGCTAAGGACAGCTACAGGAGAAAGGTTGAGCAGAAGCTGAAGGAGAACAGCATGAGGGAGGCCTGGGAAGGTGTGAAAACCATCACAGGCCACAACACAAAGACCACAGTCATTGAGGGGACAGTGGAGAGGGTGACCAAGCTGAATGACTTCTTCAACCAGTTCAACCAGCCCATGTCCCCCCTCCCCTCACTGCAGCCATCTCTCCTTCTTCCCTCAATACACCTCCCCCCAGTAATCGCAGCAGCCCCCTCCTCCACCACCTCAACACAGACTCCTCCATGCATTACTGCAGACCAGGTCAGAGGTCAACTGAGGAAGCTTCACCCCAGGAAAGCAGCAGGCCCGGACAAGGTGTGTCCCCAACTACAGAAGACCTGCGCTGCTGAACTGGGTGAATCACTCCAACACATCTTCAACCTCAGCCTGCAGCTGGGGAGAGTGCCCACCCTCTGGAAGACATCATGCATCATTCCAGTTCCTAAGAAGAACTGGCCCAGCAAGCTGAACGACTTCCGACCAGTGGCACTCACTTCACATCTGATGAAGACATTGGAGCAGCTCTTCCTCAGCCTCCTCAGACCCCAGGTGCAACATGCCCAGGACTGTCTGCAGTTTGCGTACCGGGCAGGTGTTGGTGTAGAAGACACCATCCTCTACCTGCTACACTGAGCCCACTCACATCTGGATAAGGGAAATGGCACAGTGAGGATCCTCTTCTTGGACTTCTCGAGTGCCTTCATCATGGATGATGCTAGTCACCCGCTGCACACTGTCATCAGCAACCAGAGGAGCCTGTTCAGTGACAGAATGCACCTTCCCAAGTGCAGGACTAACAGACTTAAAAACTCCTTTGTCCCTCACGCCATCAGACTGGACAACTCCTCTCTGGGGGGGGGGGGGGGGGGGGGGGGGGGGGTAACAGTAAGACAGATGATGGGAAGGAGCAGTAACCTAGCCTGACAAAAAGCAATACTGGACAATGTGCAATATAAATGTGCAATATAATGTGCAATACCTCTCCTGCTGGACTTTTTTTTCCCCTTTTTCTTCCCTCTTTTCCCATATCTTATTCTTTTTTATATGTGTATTTGTAAATACTTAATTTTTCTATTCTCTGTTTATCCTGTAATGATGCTGCTGGAATTTTAATTTCTCTGAGGGAACCCTCCCAAAGGGATCAATAAAGTTCTATCTAATCTAATCTAATCTAATCTAATCTAATCTAATCTAATCTAATCTAATCTAATCTAATCTAATCTAATCTAATCTCAGGATGCTTTACTGTTGGCATGACACAGGACTCATGGTAGCGCTCACCTTTTCTTCTCCAAACAATCATTTTTCCAGATGTCCCAAACAGTCTGAAGGGGACTTCATCAGAGAAAATAACTTTACTCCAGTCCTCTGCAGTCCAATCCCTGTATTTCCTGCAGAATGTCAGTCTATCCTTGATGTTTTTCTTGGAGAGAACTGGCTTCTTTGCTGCCCTTCTTAACACCAGGCAGCAAAAACTCCAAAAGTTATTTTCTCTGATGAAGCCCCCTTCAGACTGTTTGGGACATCTGGAAAAAAAAATAATTGTTGGTGCTAGATTGATGCTAGACATTTGTTTCATTGTAATGGGACATAACACTTTTTTTTTTTAATTTGAAAAAAGAAGTAGCTTTGCAGATTGACAGATGCTGATAGAACGAGGATTCTGGGGTTATGAAACAGAGCTAACTTGAAAATGTATTATTTGTTACATGAAATATTGCATAACTAGAAGGGCATTCGGTAGAGCTCATCCCTCCGCCAGGGCACACAATCGGATTTGCACCAAAATCTAATCAATTGTTCCTTGGCCTATGCCTCATCTTTCTCCCAAATTTCATCAAAATCCATTCACTACTTTTTGAGTTACATTGGGAACAGGCAAGCAAACAAACAGAGATGAAAACATAACCTCCTCCAACAAAGCTGGTGGAGGTAAAGGTACAAAGATTTATCTTCACATCTTTATGGATACTTCATGAGTTATAAACGGAAAGTCGTTTCCAAAAAAGGGGGCGTCATGTCATGAAGTGCATCCGGGACAAATCTTAAAATGGACTCCATTTTGAGTTGATGCAAACATTTGGGGGTTTTGTTCTCATACTTGTCTGAATATTATTATTATTATTATTATTTTTTAGGAGCAAAATCGGGTGGCACAGTGGTGTAGTGGTTAGCGCTGTCGCCTCACAGCAAGAATGTCCGGGTTCGAGCCTAGTGGTCGACGGGGGCCTTTCTGTGTGGAGTTTGCATGTTCTCCCCGTGTCCACGTAGGTTTCCTCCAGGTGCTCCGGTTTCCCCCACAGTCCAAAGACATGCAGGTTTGGCTAATTGGTGGCTCTAAATTGACCGTAGGTGTGAATGGTTGTTTGTCTCTATGTGTTGCCCTGCGATGATCTGGTGACTTGTCCAGGGTGTACCCCCGCCTCTTGCCCATAGTCAGCTGGGATAGGCTCCAGCTTGCCCGCGACCCTGCACAGGATAAGCAGTTACGGATAATGAATGGATGGATGGATGAGCAAAATCTGTGACCCTGTGGTTGATTTGATGTGGAATCATGTGACTGTGTTCTGTTATCTATTGTCTTTCACTAGCTATGTAACTAACATTACTTGGTTACTTAAAGGTACTGACTGGAAAGTCATCTGAAATTATTATTATTTTTTTTAATTGTTCATGGTATTTTTCTCTGTCTCGCAAGAACAATATCATGTGGATGAGATGTGATCATTTTGATGATCATTCTGAGGGTCGCTTTTCTCCATTTTGGGACCGTTTTCCTCCCTCTTGAGGTAAACAAGGTAAATGGCCCTACAGAAACAGGAAACAGTCAAACACGAGGGCGGAGCTTTAACTAATTAGTATAATTATTGAACCGTGTCACACCAAGATGGCGACGCCACCAAGAAAACATCGTGACTCTGCATTGACCTCAGAGAGTTTTGAGTCGCAGGGATGTGATTTGTGACTGAAGTTCGCAAATAGATCCATTAAATAAAATACAAATATTTATATCTTTTCTCTGTTCCTGCTTTTGTGTTCTCATTTCTTTTTCTGTAAGATCAAAACATTCGGTGTATAACTCCATACTCGCGACCGTGAAGTCGAGCCCATGCATTCTAAGGTTAAGATAGCTAAGTGCTAGCTAGAATGATTTAGTTATCTGTCCGGAAAAATGACATCAGAGCAATGACCTTGCTCTGTCTTGCAGTTGCACTCACTAGGAAGGCTTTCCTTTACTTTTCCGCTGGAAGACAGCCGAGTCCACCATGTTTGCCCATGCAGATTTGTTTTGGTTAAAAGTAGCTCAATCACACCCCACAGTGGTCACTTCTTTTTTTTATATATTGTTGTTCACTTGCTTCAGTGATCTCCGGAATCGTAAAACGCAGGACGCTTTTTATTTCAACAAAACATTTACACACAGGATACACGATGTGTGTGCAGCAGCGAAACGTCTCGAAACTCCAACAGTGACAGAAATAGAACATTTTACCCAGAATTCAACTTTGCAGTCAGAAGCTTTAACTTGCATTCACTCTCTGTTTCTTTTATTGTGTTATGAAGCTTGTTGAAATGGACAGGATATGGTTATGTGGATGTATGACGGATCAGAAACAAAGGCATCATAAAATCTCCCACTTGACAGCTTTGCGGTTTATTCTTATATGATTTCAGATTTCCACGCGACTCAGAAACTTACTAACACACTGCTGAAAGCTCTCTCCCTGCATGTCGTTAATAATAAAATCTTTTTACAATACAGCTTCAATTTCCTAATTATAAAGATTTGATTCTGCGTTACGGCAGACACCCGATGCCGGAGTGTCACAGTTCAATTGTGCGTCTATAAATCGTCTCTCTCTATAATGGAGTATTCATGTCACCCGTGAAGCTGAGAGACGAGAACTCTGAATCCTCTAACCATATCCTGTCCATTTCAACAAGCTTCATAACACAATGCAGACATTTTCAGAAACCTAATCCGCCCTGGGGAACTGGAGAACCGAGCTCCTGTGATTCTTTTGTTTGTTACGAGCGGAGCCTCTGAAATGATCAAATAGAAGGAGTGTGAGAAACAGGACAGAAATGTGAACAAGAGTGGAAAAGTGCGGCGTAGAATAAAGCAGATGTGAAGAGTTATCATCGTATATTTACATATTTGCACATCAGTCCTAGTGGAGAGTCATGCAGCATATAAAAACAGAAATGTAAACAGTGGGTTACAGGGAAAGAAGGACGGAGTTTGGAAGGAAGAGAAACATCGCAGGCGGCAGAGGCTAAAATTTCGACTTCACTGGTGAACTGCTCCTCTTATACCACAGCAATTTGCCAATATTGTCATTTTAGAATTAAAAATGACACGTTTCCATTTATAGTTACATTTAATTTCTGTGAAACAACTTAGTTCCAGTTCTCACTTACAGTATAGAAGACTTTCACATGATGTCATCGTAACTGCGGATTTGTTTCCACAGCCATGTTGCCTGCAAACTTTGTGTTTGCCGCAATGTGTACATGAGTGATTATAAGCCCAATTCAGTAAACATCTACAGATAAACTTGTAGAAGTTACATCTAAAAGAACAATGCCAGAGACCTGTAGTGCTTTTGGATGTAATAACAGATGTGGAGAGAAGCCTGGTTTAACTTTTCACCACTTCCTGGTGAACCCAGAAAGATGAGAAAAATGACAGGCTGTGGTTAAACGGGAAGACTGGATGCCAACAAAACATTACCGTGTGTGTGGAAAACATTTTATATCAGGTTAGTGTGAAAGCTCCGTGCAACATTAAACTGTAGATCTGGATGTGGGCTTTATATATTTTATTATTCGATTCACATTCACTGGATATGAGCAATCGTGTGCTCTGATTGGCTACTCTACTACTAGGATATCAGCTCATATACTGTGAGTAGAGAAAAACGAAATGGCAGAGCATGTTGCTGAACCAACTGAGGATAAAATAAAAACTCGACTCAAAAACAAAACCCAAAAAATTGTGATTAAGTATTTAAAAGAAACAGAAATAGCTAAAAAAAAATAAAAAATACAGTCGTCCCCTGCCATATCTCCTGTTCCACACTCCAGCCCAGTTGGTGGCAGTAATGCACCTTTAAGTTGGTTTGCCAACCGCCAAAAAACCCTGAAGGAGGAGAAGAAGAAGAAGCAGCAGAAAACCCCAAAAAATACAAAAAAGCAACAAAATATGGAATGAAAGTATCTTTTTACTTTTCAAGAATTTTTATTATGATCGCAAATTGCTCCTGGTATTTCACTGGTTTGTTTACATTCTAAGAGAAAATGATTTTGTCAGACGTTTTGTATAAAGTTTTTATTTACTGAATTTGCAAAAAAATAAAAATGCTCTGTTTCTCAAAATCTACTGAATGTGGATAGAATAAAACAGTTATTCCACTCAATCTCGTCGTACATGGATAATGGACAACTCGGTGCTATGCACCTCATCAGCTCGTAATACCACTTTGTACCTCAAGAGGCAATAGTGAGTCACTCTAGTGTCCAGTCTGATCTCAGTCCAACATGAGAGAAGGTGTTGTGCATGTGATGTCACTGTATGAGAAGTCACTGTGGAGTTAGATCCCATGAGGGGAAGGATTCGATTTCAGCCATGAAAACACACACAGACACAAATCTAAAAAGGGAAAGAGCTGTTTTGTAATTGGGCAGCACAGTGGTGTCATGGTTAGCACTGTCGCTTCACAGCAAGAAGGGTCTGGGTTTGAGCCCCATGGCTGGCGAGGGTCTTTCTGTGCGGAGTTTGCATGTTCTCCCCGTGTCCGCGTGGGTTTCCTCCGGGTGCTCCGGTTTCCCCCACAGTCCAAAGACATGCAGGTTAGGTTAACTGGTGGCTCTAAATTGACCATAGGTGTGAATGGTTGTCTGTGTCTGTGTGTCAGCCCTGTGACTTGTCCAGGGTGTACCCCGCCTCTCGCCCATAGTCAGCTGGGATAGGCTCCAACTTGCCTACGACCCTGCACAGGATAAACAGCTACAGATAATGGATGGATGTGTTGTAATTCATCTCATCTCATTATCTGTAGCCGCTTTATCCTGTCCTACAGGGTCGCAGGCAAGCTGGAGCCTATCCCAGCTGACTACGGGCGAAAGGCGGGGTACACCCTGGACAAGTCGCCAGGTCATCACAGGGCTGACACATAGACACAGACAACCATTCACACTCACATTCACACCTACGCTCAATTTAGAGTCACCAGTTAACCTAACCTGCATGTCTTTGGACTGTGGGGGAAACCGGAGCACCCAGAGGAAACCCACGCGGACACGGGGAGAACATGCAAACTCCGCACAGAAAGGCCCTCGCCGGCCACGGGGCTCGAACCCGGACCTTCTTGCTGTGAGGCAACAGCGCTAATCACTACACCACTGTGCCACCCCTCATTGTACATATCGATGATAAATAAACCAATGATTGATGATTGAGGACGTTGACACAATACGATACACCGCTAACCTCTGTCATTTCCATAACACACGAAGAAATCAATCATCGCCTCCATTTCTGATCCTTTAACTCAGTCAGTGAACTGTGATGGTGATTCGGAAGGAGAAATTCACAATAAGGAGAACGTGCTGAAAATTTCACATATAACGTGAGTGTTTGGTGTAACATATGGGTCCATTTCAGTATGATTAAATTTTCTGTATTGCAAACTATTTGGACGTCGCCTGAGGAGTTTGTTATCGCATGGTCACAAATTTGAGTCCAACTTGTGCCCTAATTTTAACGACTCGTGACTTGACTTGGACTTGAGCACTGATGACTCGGACTTGGACTCGCGTATTAACTGCATTCGGACTCGTAAATTGGAGACGAGGACTCGGATTTTTTCTTTTTTTTTGTAACATGCCATAATAATTTGCCATAAGATATTTATATCTACATTAATTTTTGTACTAATTTTGTGTAAGAGTGTCACACCTGCGCGCCTTGGCTCGTGCATCAGATAGACTCTCGGGCGCGCTCTGGACAGTGCGCACGCCAAGCAGACTCTCGCAAGTGTGTTGTAAATGACGTGCACCTGCACAGGATTAAGGCACAATCAGCACGCCGATATAAAAACTGTGAAAACACACTTACTTTGCGAAGTATTGAGTTACATTGCTGAGACATTCCTGAGCCTTATTTCCTTGTGTGGTTTCCTGATCCCTGATTTCCTGTTTCTCATCTTTGAGAAGTCTACGATAGCCTGTTTGCGCCTCGTTCGACCAATCGTCTGTTTCACCGTTTTACGATGTTAGCTGCCGTTCTGGATTGTTTACCGTCTTCACTTGTATCAATAAACACACCTTCTGCACTTACATCCATCTCCCAACCATCTCTGACAGAATACTTCACACTCCCTGATAAAGAGAAGCACATTCACCTGTTCATACGCCATGTTCAGGAACAAACTCATGTTAATGGTGCTGAAACAGACACCGTCACATGGTGCGGGTGGAGTTTTGGACTCGGATCAGTAGTGGACTCGACTCGAAATTTTTAAAAATGATTTGGACTTGACTCGGACTTGAACACTGGGGACTCGAGACTGGACTCAGACTCGAGGTTTAGAGACTCAACTAGAACACTGAACATGGCATGAGTGTCTAAATTTAAAGAGTGTAGATTTTTTTTTTAAAATAAAGTAGCGTCTGAATTGTGAACTGATTTCAAATGCAAATCCAAATGAGCGTGTGTACCATCGATGCGTTCCAACTGTTCCATGCCACGATGTAAAAAAATTTAGTTCCGCTCAAGAATTTGATAAACATGCGCCGTTTAAAGCATTTGACTCATAATGACTGTGAATCATTTCTTTTCCCATGAGGTGCATCAGCTCTACGCACATCAGGATGCAGCTGCTTGACTATTCGCTCACCAACGTCGGGCGGAACAGCACGGCTAATTACTGCATCTGCAGAGCTAATCAGTGGTTTTGAATTAACCTTACCAATTACAAAATCACACACCGAGGATAAAAAAACAAAGGGCTAATTCACAGAAGGCAGAATTAATGTAATCAGCAGGATGGCTACTGTATGGACGAACATTTTCCCAGTTAAGTCACCCAGTGTACCTGCACAATGAGCCAGATTTGAATCCTGATCACCATTTTAGTTAAACTTAATCTAGAAATAGGAATAAATCTAGATTTATTTGATGACATTTTCCAACGTTAACGTTGTAGCGTTGTGACTTTTTGAGTCAAGTAGCTTGTTTGTAGTTATTTTACTCAAATAATCGAGTTGTGAAACCACACTGACCAGCAGTATGGTACATCACATCATTTTTTGTAACACACACCATATCTTTATCATCAATAGGAATAAAACACTCCATGAAGTGCAGTTCTGAGAAAATAATCAACAGCCTGGTGGTGTTTTGAAGCAAAGTTCCTGTTACCATGATGAAGTCCTGAACACTGTATTCTGCTTATACTACAGCAATTTACCAATGATTGCAATGTTTAATTTACAAATTAACACCATATACTGTATATAACAGTTATTCCATGAAATCGAGTCGTACATGAGCTGATAGCTGATAAGGCGAGTTGTCTATAATCCATGTACGACGAGATTGAGTGGAATAACTTTCATTCGATCTACATTCACTGGATTTTGAGAAACGGAGCATTTTTATTTTTTTGCAAATTCAATAAATAAAAACTTTATACAAACGTCCGACAAAATAATTTCAGCTTAGAATGTAAACAAACCGGCAAAATGACAATTTGTGAAAAATGTGATAATAATAATTATTGAAAAATGAACAAAAAAAATGTTCTTACCATCAAATACTTTCCTTCCATATTTATTGCTTTTTCTTTGTTTGTTTTTTTGCAGTTTTGTTTTCGTCCTCGGTTGGTTCAGCAACACGCGCCGCCATTTTGTTTTTCTCTACTCATGAGCTGATATCCTAGTAGCAGAGTAGCCAATCAGAGCGCACGATTGCTCATATCCAGTGAATCTGGATAGAATATTACTTTTTATCCATTTATAGTTACATTCAGTGTTCTGGGAGTCAGTTTCTGTTTTGACTTACATGCATTACATCAGCTATACACAGCTGTTCTCTCACCGGTCTCTTTTATTTATTTATTTATTTATTTATTGTCCCTCTTGAAGTTAATTGGAATGGAATATTCAGATACCTATGGAATATTCAGATACCTAATTTAGACATCCCCCCACAAATCTTGGAACTGATTAAAATACCCTCCCCTCAAAAAATCCTTTCCAAAATATACAAACTTATATCACAATCCGAAAAATCTTTAAGCCTTCCATACCACAATTGGGAATCGGACCTGTCCATTACTCCTGATGCCGGCTTCTGGACCCAAATCTGCAAAAATATCTATCTAATGACTAAAAATGCCAATCTTCAACTAATACAGTACAAGGTACTCCACAGATTTCACTACACTGCACAGAAACTGGCAAGAATGGGTTTTGGCTCCGATACGTGTTCCCACTGCATGCTAAACACCCCAGACACATACATCCACGCTGTCTGGCATTGCACCCCAATCCATAGGTTCTGGATAAAAGTCACAGACTCACTCACCTCTATCCTTGGCCATCACATCCCAGCAACTCCTTCCCTCTGCATACTAGGAGATACATCTTCAACCAACCTTAACACCACAGACAATAAATTTCTTCTGGTAGCACTAACTGTCGCCAAGAAAACAATCCTCATGAACTGGAACTCAAAGAACTCAATCCACATTACCCATTGGAAAAACCTGCTAGCAGATTATATATCATTGGACAATCATACCTCTCCCAACTTACTCCACACTCAGAATACACACTCCCCTTGGTCATCTTACCTCACCTTTTTACAGACTTGACCTGGCCCTCTGTGCCTGAGATCCAGTCCCAATGCCACACTCAAATATCCTTCCATAATCGTTAATACTTAGCCATACATATTAGGGAAGGGAGGATTTGGAAGCTGGAATCTCTTATCTCTGTTTGTTTATGTACATCATTTATTAATTTTTCCCACCACTCCCTCCCTCCCTCTGCTACCATCTTCCCTCCCCCACTTCATTTACTCTTGTTATACCTGAGCTTCTGGGATGGCGTGGTCAGCCCCATCCTGTCTGGTTGTCAGGTGGGACTGGCGTTGGTTGGTGCCATTGGGAGGGTTGGTGGGTCAGGGTTCCCCTCCGGGTCAGGGTCCCGAGGTTTTCTCGGCGCCCCGCCCACCCCATGCATGCACTCTGATACCTGCCTACTCTTGGTATTGCACAGCGCGCCTTATCCTCTTTTAAATGCTCTACACATTAGGAAGCACACACCATTTGTACACCTGCAATAAGAACAACATGATAGACTAGGGTAAGGGAGGAGTGCATGTGGGAAACCTCTGCAGGTGCTTCGCTGCACTCCTTGCCTCTTTTAATGCAAATACATCTCTTCTTTTAATGCAGTACATTTTAGAGAAGGCACACATTCTTGTCATATACAGTCATATATAGGATAGGTAGGGCGTGTTGTGCGGAGGCTATGGGGGGCTGGTGTCGGTGCATGGGGCGTCAGGGCCCGGAGCCTTGCCTCATGCAGTACCTCCCCCTCCCCTCTGTCGTCCCATCATGAATCAGCTTGGGCAGGGGGGGCTGGCACCATAGCCATAACAGGTGCTCAGGTAGTCATCATAATTAACTATTAAATAACTATTATTTTTAGAATTTCTATCTATAAAAAATTTACTAACACAAATGATTAGCAAATAAAATAATACTCCCCCTCCCCCTCTCTCCTTCATTATGATCCAGCTTCCTTCTCCCTGGCCCGACACAGACCAGCACTGCTTATACACACACACACACACACACACACGTGCTTACTTTCACATATCCCGCTCCCCCCCAACATATACACACTGTCCCTCCACCCATAATTCAAGGCCCAACACCCCTCCAAATCCCCCCCACCTACCCTCCTCTATCTCATATGCACATTCATTACCCCTAATCAACCCCACCCATCCTCCTCTATACAGCAATATAGCTCTTGTTTATCTTTGTCGAATTTGTCTCCATGTGTTCTGTTACATCTCTTTGTTAACATATTAGTAGTATTGTCCAGCCTTTGAAATTGTTGTTAGTTACGTCAGTGCTTCTGTTGTATGTCATGTGTATGTATTGATTTGTTTCATTCTGTCCTTTTTACTTTGTATTTGTTTGTATTTGTTAGCAAATAAATAAAAAAAAAAAAAAAGAAGTTAATTAATATCGAGAAACTGCAAAACAAACTCCTTTGTGTGTGTGTGTGTGTGTGTGTGTGTGTGTGTGTGTGTGTGTGTGTGTGTGAGAAAAGTTGAAGTTACAGCTTTTCCAAATCTCTCCTCACAGAAAACTTCACCAGTTTTCAACAATTCTGCAAGCATTTTGACCCGTTTATGTTGCACATCTTATGTTCAAGTCCCTGTAAATGAACTGTTGCTATAGAAACCATAATGAGCACATGAGCATTAATAATAATAATAATAATAATCTCATCTCATCTCATTATCTCTAGCCGCTTTATCCTTCTACAGGGTTGCAGGCAAGCTGGAGCCTATCCCAGCTGACTACGGGCGAAAGGCGGGGTACACCCTGGACAAGTCGCCAGGTCAATAATAATAATAATAATAATAATAATAAACAACTTTATTTGGTACAGGGTTTCAAACACTGGCACATACTGACATGAAAGCTATGCATAACAAATATAAATTAATGGCAAATATATAATAACGAATAAAATATAATAATGTGGATAGAAATATTAAACCTTATAGCAATTTGTATTGACAATCTAAAGTTGCACAATAAATGTTGCAAGCTATAGACACTATACCAGCTAGAGGCCTAGTGGTTAGCATGTCCACCTCTTGATCGGGAGATTGTGAGTTCTACTCATGGTCAGGTCGTACCAAAGACCATCATAAAAAATGGTACCTACTGCCATCTGGCAAGGCACACTGCAATACAGATGTGAGTGGGGAGTCAAACTCTTGTGGTTACCAGAGGACCCGCCCCCCACTGTAACCCTAGCTATATGAGAGGCCGAGGGCTACGGAAACAGAGATTGGCGCCGCGTGGGAAGGACTTTTTTTTTTTTATATATACGCTATATACAAGCTATATATAGAAGCAATAGCCACCCTAGGAATACCAACCTATTTGCCAGAAAGAATCCAAAATGGCGAGGAATTGACCGAGGAGAAGCAATTTTTGTTGAACTGCTGGTGAATTAAGGCTTAATTAGTCCATAACTTCATTAATAACTGTAATGAAGCAACACTGGGTAGAAGTTCTATGCACCCTAGGTCCCCCTACCTTCATGCCAGAAAGAATCAAAATTGGTGAAGAATTGAGGGAGAAGAAGCGATTTGTGTAGAAACTGCTCATTAGGGATTGATTAATTACTCCATATCTTCATTATTAATTGCAGTTATGCAAATTTGGGTAGAAGCTATCGATATGAACCCCAGGCAGACCGACCTTCCTGCCAAAAAGAATAAAAATCAGTGAAGAATTGAGAAAGAAGAAGCGATTTTTGTGAAATGTGGACGACGCCAAATGGACGGACGGCACATGATGGTGTAAACTCATCACCTGTCAGCTGGATGAGCTAATAACGTCAAGGTTTGAGTACATTGGACAGTTTAGGGTCAATCGAGAACATTTTTAGTTAGTCATATACATAACCTCTCGTGTGAGCAAAATGATTCAACTCAAGAATCCAAACTGTTGAATAATTGAAGAGCAGAATATTTGAAGGATCAAGAACCAGACTCGGATGATATTTTGACTGACTATCTGTGTGTTAAAATATCATCCAAGTTTGGGTGTAAAGTCGATATAAAGTTGTGATTTCCAATGGCACAACTGCCAGAGGGGCGGCACGGTGGTGTAATGGTTAGCGCTGTCGCCTCACAGCAAGAAGGTCCTGGGTTCGAGCCCCGTGGCCAGCGAGGGCCTTTCTGTGCGGAGTTTGCATGTTCTCCCCGTGTCCGCGTGGGTTTCCTCCGGGTGCTCCGGTTTCCCCCACAGTCCAAAGACATGCAGGTTAGGTTAACTGGTGACTCTAAATTGAGCGTAGGTGTGAATGTGAGTGTGAATGGTTGTCTGTGTCTATGTGTCAGCCCTGTGATGACCTGGCGACTTGTCCAGGGTGTACCCCGCCTTTCACCCGTAGTCAGCTGGGATAGGCTCCAGCTTGCCCGCGACCCTGTAGAACAGGATAAAGCAGCTAGAGATAATGAGATGAGATGAGAGACAACTGCCAGAACTGCTGTTCTAGAAAATTAATCAACACTTTCCGACCAATCAGAGTCCAATGATTTACAATGTGACACCGATAACAATCATCGTGATCAAGTGAAGTGATTTTGAAATGGAGCAAAGTGTCATTATCATGCATTAAAAAAAAAAAAAGATGTAAACAGGGCTCCGTATGATATGTATATTTTTTTCACGAGTCTAAAGTCAAGGAGGAGGAGAAAAAAGCTTCACACTGCAGAGTACGACCGAGTTTGATGGTGCAGTTGATAAAAAGCTCGTCATGCTCAAAGATGCATGGCTAAAGGTGCCTTAAAGGCCTGTTTAACGAATGTGCTTTTTCTACGGAGGCTCTGAGAGAGAGGGGGAAAAAAGAAAAAAAAAAAGAACAACAGAGAGCATGATGGGAGCTTTTAAATCCAATGTTTTTTAAACAACTTTGCTTCCAAACGTAGTCACATGCCTCTTAGGCGAGCGCGGAATACAGCCACAAACACACCATCACACTGCAGATCAAAAGGAGGCCTTGATGTGGCAGAGGCCTGAGGCCAGAAAAACACTTTTCTGTGTGAGAGAATGATTTTGAGGAAATGGAATGGAAACAATGACACACACACACACAGTTTCCACAGACCAACATGGTGCTAATAGCTGAGCTGGAACGACTCCATGATTTTCCGCCACAATACAAACAGGTCTTGGATGCGAAAGTGTTTCAATTTCAGCACTAAAACCAAGAACCAGCATCATTTCCTCACCAGCTCAGGTTACCGTGGTTAGAGATACTTGTAGAGGATCTTTTCCTCCTCCATGCAGAACATTACAAGCTTCTTGACACTCAGGTTTGTGTCCTTTTTATTCCTGACCACAGGATTTCAACACGGCTCAAAATACGAAGCCTGAGGTGATGATTCAGTGTATGCGTCTGTGCATACATGACCAATTCTCGACTGATTTGGATCTTTACTTGAAAATTTATCATCGCTTTTTTATGTCGAACATATTTATTATGTTCTACAATCTATGAACAAATCTTAAAGTAAATATCGCACAAATAAACAAATGGAGCGAAAAGTTGGTCTTTATAAAAGTCGGTCCTTTATTTAAAAAAAGCTGCATGTTGAATTTGTTCTTAATGAAATACAGTGGATATAAAAAGCAGGGCTTTGAACCAGACTTTTTTTCCTATTGGTTCGTTCCGAACAGAAACGGAATTTTAACGTTTCCGGTTTTGGGTTCCACCATTAAATAGACGTTCCCGAACCGGTTAGAACAAAAAAATTTCATTCCCGGAACGGTTAATTACGTTCCCTGTCAGCTGTTTAACAAATGGCTATAAAATTATGTCTCTGTCTCATCCAGCTTAAGCCAAATGTCGGCTAATTCTATTACAACCTTCATTAAATAAGACAAGAAATAATTCAAAACAATTATTATTTCAAATGTTGGCAATTTGGATTCTCAGCATGTCTTCCCATCTACACAAACAGAAAAAGTGCCAAAAATGAAAGATAATTCGTTTAGTGTGTTACCAAAGGCGAGTCAGGCCCTATGCATTGATAGGCTAACAGAGGTTAACGTCATTTAATGTTCGCGAGCCTCTCATTAACGTGGACAAATATATTGATATCGTGTTTGAAATTGACATTTTTGAATAACGACAGACTGCAATATTTACCTCTTATTTAAGATGTGGAGACGTGATAGTAGTCCACCCTCCCGCTCTCTACATTCAGTCAGCGAACGTCACACAGGAAGTGAACCCCAGCGGGTCATAGAAACTTGCGCAGGAGAAGAATGGCTTTTTTATTTATAGGCTACGAAAACTTTGGGGAATGAAATAAAAACCGGTATTAACCGGTTACCATTATTTTTAATAAGCGTTTCTGTTCCGGAACATAAAAAATAATAAAGTTTCTGGTTTCGTTTCTGTTCCATGTGAAATAGAAAAAGTTCCCGGTTTTCGTTTTCGTTCCTTGAACCGGTTCAAAGCCCTGATAAAAAGTCTACACACGCTGTTAAAATGATAAGTTTTTCTGATGTAAAAAAAAAAAAAAGTTGGGGGGGGGGGGGGGGGACACAAAAAATAAAAAAAAAAACCCTCCAATAAGTTGGTTGCATAAGTGTGCACACCCTTAAACTAATACTTTGTTGAAGCAGCTTTGATTTAATTGCAGCATTCAGTCTTTTTGGGTCGGAGTCTATCAGCCTGCCGCATCTAGACTTGGCAATATTTGCCCACTCTTCTTTCCAAAAGCGCTCCGAATTTGTCAGATTGCGAGGGCATCTCTTGTGCACAGCCCTCTTCAGGTCACCCCACAGACTTTCAGTTGGATTTTGGTCTG
The DNA here is from genome assembly GCF_027579695.1 of Neoarius graeffei. NCBI lineage: Eukaryota > Metazoa > Chordata > Actinopteri > Siluriformes > Ariidae > Neoarius > Neoarius graeffei. The sequence continues at coordinate 58,362,963 of NC_083585.1, read as the reverse complement.
GGCTCTGGCTGGGTCATTCCAAAACTTTTTGGGGTCATTGTCGTGCTGAAAGATGAAATTCCTCTTCATCTTCAGCTTTCTAGCAGACACCTGAAAGTTTGGGGCCAAAATTGACTGGTATTTAGAACTGTTCATAATTCCCTCCACCTTGACTAAAGCCCCTGTTCCAGCTGAAGAAAAACAACCCCAAAACGTGATGCTGCCACCACCATGCTTCACCGTGGGGATGGGGTTCTTTTGGTGATGTGCAGTGTTGCTTTTGCGCCAAACATACCTTTTGGAATTGTGGCCAAAAAGTTCAACCTTGGTTTCATCAGACCATAACACATTTTCCTACATGCTTTTGGAAGAGTTGATGTTTTTTTTTTTTTTTTTTGCAAAATTTATCCGGGCCTGGATGTTTGTCTTTGACCCTACCTCATAGTCCAGACGTGGAGAATACAGGAGATTGTTGTCACATGTAGTACACAACCAGTACTTGCCAGAAATTCCTGCAGCTCCTTCAGTGTTGCTGTAGGCCTCTCGGCAGCCTCCCTGACCAGTTTTCGTCTTGTCTTTTCATCAATTTTGGAGGGACGTCCAGTTCTCGGTGATGTCACTGTTGTCCCATATTTTCTCCACTTCTTGATGACGGTCTTCACTGTGCTCCATGGTATATCTAATGCTGTGGAAATGTTTTTGTCCCCTTCTCCTGACTGATACCTTTCAACAATGAGATCCCTTTGATGCTTTGTAAGCTCTCTGTGAACCCTGGCTTTTGCTGCAGGATGTAACGGAGTAAATGTCTGAACTTTATTCGGGGTTAATCAGAGTCATTTTAACTGATGGCGGGTGTGACCCCAAAAAGACTGAATGCTGTAATTAAATCAAAAGGTGCTTCAACAAAGTATTAGTTTAAGGGTGTGCACACTTATGCAACCAGCTTACTGCACGTTTTTTATTTTTTATGTTTTTCCCCTGAACAGATTTGTTTGTTTTTCACTTGGATTGTACAGGTTATAGATCACATTAAAGGTGGGAAAAGTTTTGAAATTATTTATCGTGGTTTCATTTTTTTACATCAGAAAAACCGATCATTTTAACGGGGTGTGTAGACTTTTTATATCCACTGTATGCAGTAAAGTGATGAAAATAGATGGGACTGTTTTTTGTCAGGGAGGCCACCATAACTCCATCATCTGTGATGTCATTTCCATAAGCATAGCGGAGGTGCACAAGTGCACCCGCTACTAGACTATAGTATAATATTATGGCATGACTAGCATGACTTCTCAGTCAATTTGTTTGCAAAAAATTATAGCAATGCAGTATTAGAAAAGGAATCAGAATAAAGTAGTGGCTAGTTTATTGCTTGTTTATTCAAAAAAAAAAAATAGTCGGGATCGTGTCTGGCTTCAGTTGCCATTTCTCCCTCGTGTCGTGCTTCTTCCCAGTGATTTCTTTTTCATTCAAGTCTTCCACAAATCCACAATCTTCTGTAAAATGCTCACAGCACAATTTGCTGCTTTTTCTAGGAGTAAAGTTTTCTTGCTTCACTTGATGAAGCCACTCGGACAAACGTCTCAGATCCAGGGCGGAATGAAGAAGACGCGTGGAATCCTACGTCACACAGTGCCACCCTCGTTTTTTGTCTCCTAATACATCCATCCAAAGTATCTGGCTAATCCAGTATAGCCATGCCTGAAGAAATGGCCCAATGGACTGATGTTACAACTTTAACATGTTTTTTTTTTAAACATTATTTATTTATTTATTTTAAATGCGAGTCTACTCAAGTCTAGCCTGGGAAATCCCATGCTGCTTTGCACAATCGTTCCGATCTGAAAAGACAGCATGGAAACTATGGTCTAAAGGCTCGCCTGAGTTAGGGAGCCAATCAGAGAGTGGGGAGGGGTGGAAAGACGGTGACGCGTACTACTCGACAAACGGAAGCTTGTAGTTTATTTGGGACTGTTTACAGATCACATTTAACATGGCGGCGAGCGATACGAACCAAACTTTCGATCAAGCTTTAGACACTGTTCTGAATAGTTTAGAGCGAACGTTTGTTTTAAAAAAAGACCAGCATTTGGCGTTACAGTCTATTTTTGTTTTGCCTTCTCTTTCTCTTTCCTTCTCTTCTTCGCCTCTTCGTCTTCTTCATCGCTCTAACTACGTCACCGGGTACAACTGCCATGATTGGCCATGGGCTACGTATACGCCAAATGATAGACATTCGCAACGTCCAATAAACGGCCGTTGACAATCGTAAACCACACCTCCCCTACGAGAAATTCAATAGGCGGATTCCAGACCATATTTCACTTGTGATATGGTCTGGTGTTAACCAGACTAACTCAAGTCCAGGTTCAGCAAGGAACGTCAAATCAACATAGACTGTCATGAATTGTGTGTATTTAGATCCAAAAGCAGGAAGAAAGGCGGAAGAAAGGAGAAGCCAAGAAGTGTCGCAGAAACAGAAGACGAAAGGCTCTTAGAAGGCTTTGTGAGGACAATCAGCGGAAGCTCGACTGGAGAAACCGCCACGTTGGGCACCATAAATGAGCCTCAGTGCAATTTATCCAAGTTTAATGTCTAGTAGGAAATATCAGATAAACTTTTCTTGAAGAGACAGACGCTTAAAGAGTTACACTTTTTTCAGTTTACACTAGAACAGGAAATGTGTTCTTCGAAAGTTGGATTTCCTCATTTTAATTAGTTGTGTGATCATTGGAGACCTAAACTATCATACTTACTGCATGTGCACCATGACCTCCCTTAGATATAAAATAACTACCATGACATGCGTTAACCCTCGGTAAAGTCCCCCTGGATTAAATGAAATGGTAGAAAAAGGATCTAAAGTGGCAGCACGGTGGTGTAGTGTTTAGCGCTGTCGCCTCACAGCAAGAAGGTCCGGGTTCGAGCCCCGTGGCCGGCAAGGGCCTTTCTGTGCGGAGTTTGCATGGTGTCCGCGTGGGTTTCCTCCGGGTGCTCCGGTTTCCCCCACAGTCCAAAGACATGCAGGTTAGGTTAACTGGTGACTCTAAATTGAGCGTAGGTGTGAATGTGAGTGTGAATGGTTGTCTGTGTCTATGTGTCAGCCCTGTGATGACCTGGCGACTTGTCCAGGGTGTACCCCGCCTTTCGCCCGTAGTCAGCTGGGATAGGCTCCAGCTTGCCTGCGACCCTGTAGAACAGGATAAAGCGGCTACAAATAATGAGATGAGATGAGGATCTAAAGTTTGGGGATTGGCTCAAAACCAGACAGATGTCGATGACTTATTAGAATGGGAAAATCCAACTTTCTAAGAATCTATTTCCTGTTCTTTAAGCGACTGGCTAAGCGCAATTTACCTTTACACAGGAATGTTTATCTGGTAGTATGAGACTTAAATTTAGATAAATTGTGCCAAGGATCATTGAAGACGCTTACAGAAGTAACAGTAAACAAAGGAGCACATATTCTATTTAAATGAGATACACTGTATATAGAGGATATTACACACTTGCGTGAAGATATGAAGTTTATCATCGAGTGGTGAAAATATTTTCAATACAGTAAGATAAACTTCATATCTTCATGCCATCATGTAATGTTCTTTATATTACATGGACAAATACACAAACAAAAAAGGCAAGGTAACCGGTTCGCCATCTTGACAATGTGCATCTAATCAGCGGGAAAACACTGGGAGTGACATCATTGAAGTGAAATACCAGGAAATATTCTCTCCACATTCACTGGATATGAGCAATCATGTGCTCTGATTGGCTACTCTACTACGAGGCTATCAGCTCATATACCATGAGTAGAGAAAAACAAAATGGAGGAGCATGTTGCTGAACCAACCGAGGACAAAATAAAAACTCTACTCAAAAACAAAACCCCAACAAATCCAAAAAAAAAAAAAAGGCAACAAAATATCGGGTAAAAGTATTTGATGGTAAGATTTTTTTTTTTTACATTTTTCAAGAATTATTACTATAGCATTTTTCACAACTTGCTACTGTCATTTTACCAAGCTTCCAGGAAGGATATAGTAACTCATATAATCATTCTTTACAACCGTGGTGAGCAGAAAAGCATCTCAGCATGCAACAGCAGAACAGAAGAACCCATTGGGTTCCACTCCTGCAGCCAAATAACATGAATCTTAGAATCAGGAACACGTTCCTATTAAAGTGGCCAGTCAGTGTGTATGAGGTCTCAGTTGACTTTGGTGCTTGGACTTCTAAATATAATAAGTTTGATCATGTTACTTTGTGGGAGGAAAATTACTTTGTGATGTTTCATGGGCCCCTGGGGGTCCCCGGATACCACTTTGAGAAATAATAATAATAATAATAATAATAATAATAATAATAATAATAATAATCTTTCTTTATATAGCACAAAATATATGTACAAAAGAGTCCAAAATCTCAAAATGCTTTACAAAAAAAAAATTCATAACCTTTATTACTCATATTTTCAAAGTTGACTCAAATATGTTTTCCTTTTCTCCAGCTATCAGTTTACTCGAGCTCATTTAACACATCTAATTAAATCCATCCAATCAGCAAATAATAACAATTCTGTAAGAAATTATTTGGGACATCATATCCAAATAGCTCTTCCTGCGCCACATAGTGCAGCACCAATCTCTGTTTCTGTAGCCCTCGGCCTCTCATCTATTATTTAACTAGGGTTACAGTGGGGGGCGTGTCCCCTGGTAACCACGAGAGTTTGACTCCCCACTCGCATCTGTATTACAGTGTGCCTTGCCAGACGGCAGTAGGCACCATTTTTATGATGGTCGGTATGACCCGACTGCGAGTAGAATTTGCGATCTCCCGGTCGAGAGGTGGACACGCTAACTACTAGGCAAACTGGTGGTACGGTATATCCAAATAGTTAGTAGGTAATAAAAACACAACGCACAGTATAAAAATAAACGTTTAGCTGTCTCTTTGCACTAAAGTACCTCCAGTTCTCTCTGCAGAACAGACAAGCACATCTCTCCCCAGCCAATCACATTCAGTGTATGAAATCTTTAGCTCCTAGCTTGCTCAAACCCGTGCAATCATCATGCACAAGGACCACCTATCAGTTTCACTTGCTCTTGATATATTAAAAAGTCTTAGTATTCAAAAAAAGTCAGTAGTTAAAAAGGTACAATTGCTAACTTTAAGTTTTTAAAGCTAAAAAGAACAAGAACAGCAGAGAGCAATAGCCAGTGCGAGCCTTGGGGGATGGGGGGGCCTGGATCAAGTAAATAAATAAATAAATAAATGAAGCATACTAATATTGTGTCTATAAAATGATTTGGCATGCGGTACCCAAATGGTTGTTTCTGAACAGTGAAAACAAATAAGACGCACAGCATAATTAGAAGCACAGCGAAGTCTTGCCTGCTCAGAAGCAAGCAAACATACAATACACTGCAAAAAACTGAAAACTGAATTTGAGGAGAAAATTACATACTGTAATACTAGTGAACTTATCATTGCTGCATGGACAGATATTTTTACTTGATAAGACATCTTAGAATAAGTTGGTTGCAATCTAGAACAGAATTGGTGTCTTGTATTCTGATAATAAGAAATGCTAGATCGTTTCAACTATTTTCAAGATATTTTTACAAGCTATCTTTTTTTGCAGTGTAATTTCACATTTCATGAAGACAAAAGTTCAAAGTGCACATTAAAAAAAAAAACTTGGGGGAGAAAGCCTCTTTAGGGTGGATGTTAAAATGTGGGCTTCATTACATACAGTTCATTACTTTTGGAGATATTTGAAAATGTCAAAGTTTTTTGTCAAATTTTTCATCATGGGTCAAAGGTTGAAATTTAAAAATTCATCCCTGGGGTAGAAGCCCTTCTCATGGCGAATATGCATATGTAGTATAGGCACAGGCTCACCTTTGCTTTTGGAGATATTTGAAAATGTCGAAGTTTTTTGTCAAATTTTTCATCGTGGGTCAAAGGTCAAAGGTCGAAATTTAAAAATTCACCCCCGGGGGCGAAGCCCTCCTCATGGTGAATATGCATATGCCGTATAGGCACAGGATCACCTTTACTTTTGGAGAGATTTGAAAATGTCAAAGTTTTTACAGACAGACGGACGTCCAGAAAAGTGACCGCTATGTCTTGCAAAACTGCGACGCAGGTGAGACAATAACCAGAAGCACGCCAAAGTCTCGCCTGCTCAGAAGCAAGCAAACATAATTTCACATTGCATTAAGACAAAAGATCAAAGTTCACATAAAAAAAAAAAAAAAAAAACCTGGGGGAGAAGGCCTCTTCAGGGTGGATGTTAAAATGTGGGCTTCATTACATACAATTCATTACTTTTGGAGATATTTGAAAATGTTGAAGTTTTTTTGTCAAATTTTTCATCATACAGTAGGTCAAAGGTCGAAATTTAAAAATTCACCCCTGGGGGAGAAGCCCTCCTCATGGTGAATATGCATATGCTGTATGGGCACAGGATCACCTTTACTTTTGGAGATATTTGAAAATGTCGAAGTTTTGACAGACAGACAGACGGACGTCCAGAAAAGTGACGACTATGTCTCGCAAAATTCATCTCATCTCATCTCCTGTAGCTGCTTTATCCTGTTCTACAGGGTCGCAGGCAAGCTGGAGCCTATCCCAGCTGACTACGGGTGAAAGGCGGGGTACACCCTGGACAAGTCGCCAGGTCATCACAGGGCTGACACATAGACACAGACAACCATTCACACTCACATTCACACCTACGCTCAATTTAGAGTCACCAGTTAACCTAAACTGCATGTCTTTGGACTGTGGGGGAAACCGGAGCACCCGGAGGAAACCCACGCGGACAACATGCAAACTCCACACAGAAAGGCCCTCACCAGCCACGGGGCTCGAACCCGGACCTTCTTGCTGTGACGCGACAGCGCTAACCACTACACCACCGTGCCGCCCATGTCTCGCAAAATTGCAAGACAAAAATATTTTTTGTTTGTTTGTTTGTTTGGGGGGTTTGGGTTTTTTCCCCCCTCATAGTTCTCACAAACAATGAGAAGTAGAAAAAATGAGGTAGAGGACAAAAAAAACAGACAATATGACAGAAAGGGAAAGATAGATGAAATGAGAATAAGCACAAGAGGAACCCAATGTGTTTTGGAGTGGGATGAAGTGGACAAAAATCCTTTGCGCTACACCTCCAGTTCTCTTTGCGGAACAGACAATCCTCACTGCCCACATCTCCCCAAGAAACCTTCCTCCAGATTTTCATTCTTTCTTAGTTATTTAAATAACACAAAGCACCATGACAGCCAGCTGCTCAGTCTTGGTGATGTTATGGACAGCTTTCATGCTTATTTTCAAGGTCCAGATTTGTCATTTAACTTGTTATGGATTAGTCATTTCATTTCATGTATTTGAGAAAAATGGCCACGAATTCCAGTGTTTTTATGGATATTTTCTCAACATATCAACATTTTTCATGGACAACCTACAAATCGCGGCTGCTCTTACCTGTACGTCTCTGTGCTCTTCACATGCCTCCACTAACTCATACCTTTCCCATGTTTGTTGTTTGTTTCTCAATGCACTTACATTTCCTGGAAGTCAATATTGTTTGGCTTCAAACAAAATGCCTCCTCAACTAATGATCCACAATTCTTCCACTCTGCCAGTCTTTTCCCGCGCTCCCCGTGGAGGGGAGGAGATGAAGAACTGCATGTAACATGCATGTATTTGCATGATAATGATTCATGTGACTGGTGCCTCTCGTTAGCAAAGACGTACTACTCGCAGCCAAGCCTCTAGGGACAGCTGTTCAGGTTCAGATAAAAAATAAAAATAAAAATAAAAAAACCCACAAGAAAAGACAGAAATAAGTGTGTACAAGTTATTGTGAAGCAAGAATACCATTCTGATCCCATACCAGAGGTACCGAGTGAATAATCACAGACTGAACTCCTTTCCTACTTTGACTCAGGCACTGAAATCAGAAACTCAGGTTAGCTTCTGACATAAGATCCGCCTGCTTAATTTGTGCTATAACTTGACTCTGATTTTCATTTTAACACCACCATTTAGACTCCAATTATCCCGCTATTATAGAGAAAGAGCTAGACACAGAGATAGATGGAAGTAATAACCGGATTCATAAAGACTGAGGGCATTTTTATTTATAAGCCTTGGATTATTGCATATAATTCTGCTTTATACAGAAGAAGAGCGAGAATAAGATGTTGGTGAAATTCTCATGTTGTGATATAACAATTAGCTTTCCTTCTGATAGCAACCCACAAAACACAGGACATGAACTTCAGAAAAAAATCTATCATTTGAATTGCATATCATCATCAGATGAGGCCAAAATCAAACGTCTTGTTGCCAAACTCTGGTAAGTCTACACTACATAGTCTATGGCAATTCTGTCTTTGACAGTGTTGTCAGAGAGTGGGATATCCATCCATCCATCCATACATCCATTATCTATAACCACTTATCCTGTACAGTGTCACGGGCAAGCTGGAGCCTATCCCAGCTGACTATGGGCGACAGGCAGGGTACACCCTGGACAAGTCACCAGATCATCTCAGGGCTGACACAGAAACAAACAACTATTCTAACATTCACACTTATGGTCAATTTAGAGCCCCCAATTAGCCACCAATTTGACCTTGAGTTGGTCTAGTGGTTAGCGTGTCCATCTCTCAATTGGGTAATCATGAGTTCTACTTGTGGTCAGGTCATACCAAAGATCATCATAAAAAATGGTACCTACTGCCAGCTGGCAAGGCATGCTGCAATACAGATGTGAGTGGGGAGTCAAACTCTCACAGTTACCAGAGGCCCAGCCCCCCGCTGTAACCCTAGCTATGTAATAGCCGAGAGCTACAGAAATGGAGATCGGCGTTGCCCGATGCACCATATGCTGCTGGAAGGACTTTAGAATTAGCCTAACCTCCATGTCTCTGGACAAAACTGGAGCAAACCTGCTCAGACATGGGGAGAACATGCAAACTCCACATAGAAAGGCCCCTGTCAACCACTGGGCTTGAACCCAGAACCTTCTTGCTGTGAGGCAACAGTGCTAACCACTACACTGCTGCGCCACCCAGAGCTAGCAACACAGCTGTGGCATTTACTTAGCAGGCTAATCTGAAAAAAGTATGTGATGATAATTGCTTAATCATCAGTTGATGTCAAGACATTTGACTTTGACTTATGAAAACACAGCATGAAAAAGAAGAGTGTTTGCTGAAAGAAGAGCCTCTGCATAGTATAAGGACAAATTACTCAAAACATTTATGTTCAAAAATGTTGCTAGTCCTCATCATTCTCTCTAAATATGGTCTCCGTCTTGCCCGAGAGTTTGTAAATATAATAGACAGTGGTGCTTGAAAGTTTGTGAACCCTTTGGAATTGTCTAGATTTCTGCACAAATATGACCTAAAACATCATCAGATTTTCACACAAGTCCTAAAAGTAGATAAAAAGAACCCAGTTAAACAAATGAGACAAAAATATTATACTTGGTCATTTATTTATTGAGGAAAATGATCCAATATTACATATCTGTGAGGATATGTAATACATCTAGGATTAGCAGTTAATTTTAAGGTGAAATCAGAGTCAGGTGTTTTCAATCAATGGGATGACAATCAGGTGTGAGTGGGAACCCTGTTTTATTTAAAGAACAGGGATCTATCAAAGTCTGAGCTTCACAACACATGTTTGTGGAAGTGTATCATGGCGCAAACAAAGGAGATTTCTGAGGACCTCAGAAAAAGTGTTGTTGATGCTCATCAGGCTGGAAAAAGGTTACAAAACCATCTCTAAAGAGTTTGGACTCCACCAATCCACAGTCAGACAGATTGTGTACAAATGGAGGAAATTCAAGACCATCGTTACCCTCCCCAGGAGTGGTCGACCAACAAAGATCACTCCAACAGCAAGGCGTGTAATAGTCGGCAAGGTCACAAAGGACCCCAGGGTAACTTCTAAGCAACTGAAGGCCTCTCTCACATTGGCTAATGTTAATGTTCATGAGTCCACCATCAGGAGAACACTGAACAACAATGGTGTGCATGGCAGGGTTGCAAGGAGAAAGCCACTGCTCTCCAAAAAGAACATTGCTGCTTGTCTGCAGTTTGCTAAAGATCACGTGGACAAGCCAGAAGGCTATTGGAAAAATGTTTTGTGGATGGATGAGACCAAAATAGAACTTTTTGGTTGAAATGAGAAGTGTTATGTTTGGAGAAAGGAAAAGACTGCATTCCAGCATAAGAACCTTATCCCATCTGTGAAACATGGTGGTGGTAGTATCATGGTTTGGGCCTGTTTTGCTGCATCTGGGCCAGGACGGCTTGCCATCATTGATGGAACAATGAATTCTGAATTATACCAGTGAATTCTAAAGGAAAATGTCAGGACATCTGTCGATGAACTGAATCTCAAGAGAAGGTGGGTCATGCAGCAAGACAACGACCCTATCACACAAGATGTTCTACCAAAGAATGGTTAAAGAAGAATGAAGTTAATGTTTTGGAATGGCCAAGTCAACGTTGTGACCTTAATCCAATCAAAATGTTGTGGAAGGACCTGAAGCGAGCAGTTCATGTGAGGAAACCCACCAACATCCCAGAGTTGAAGCTGTTCTGTATGGAGGAATGGGTTAAAATTCCTCCAATCCGGTGTGCAGGACTGCTCAACAGTTACCAAAAATGTTTAGTTTCAGTTATTGCCGCACAAGAGGGTCACACCAGATACTGAAAGCAAAGGTTCACATACTTTTGCCACTCACAGACATGTAATCTCATCTCATTATCTCTAGCTGCTTTATCCTTCTACAGGGTCGCAGGCAAGCTGGAGCCTATCCCAGCTGACTACGGGCGAAAGGCGGGGTACACCCTGGACAAGTCGCCAGGTCATCACAGGGCTGACACATAGACACAGACAACCATTCACACTCACACCTACAGTCAATTTAGAGTCACCAGTTAACCTAACCTGCATGTCTTTGGGCTGTGGGGGAAACCGGAGCACCCGGAGGAAACCTACGCGGACATGGGGAGAACATGCAAACTCCGCACAGAAAGGCCCTCGTCGGCAACAGGGCTCGAACCCGAACCTTCTTGCTGTGAGGCGACAGCGCTAACCACTACACCACTGTGCCACCCCCAGACATGTAATATTGGATAATTTTCCTCAATAAATAAATGACCAAGTATAATATTTTTGTCGCATTTGTTTAACTGGATTCTATTTATCTACTTTTAGGACTTGTGTGAAAATCTGATGTTGTTTTAGGTCATATTTATGCAGAAATATAGACAATTCCAAAGGGTTCACAAACTTTCAAGCACCACTGTAATATTAGTAATGCATTTTCTTTTCACATGCACAAAGTGTGGGTAGCATGGTAGTGTAGTGGGTAACATTGCCACCTCATGGTTCCAGAGTCCTTTGTTTAATCCTGAGTTCAGGTTACTGTCTGAGTTCTCTGGTTTCCTCCTCCCTCCCAAAACAGGCCAGTAGGTGGACTGGTGACTCTAAATCACCACTAGGTTTTAATAAGTTTGTGGATGTGTATCAGGAATGACCTGGTTTCCCATCCTTATCTAGTCTTCTTGGGACAGGATACAGATCCATTGCAACACCGACCTTGATAAAGCACTTCTTGAAGGTTACTGTTGCGTTTACTTGGATGACTGTTGGACTTACTGGGATGTGTACTTGGACTTGTCTTGGTCTTGGGGATTGGTCTTTTGAAATATGGTCTTGGTCTTGACCGGGAGTTTGGAAATGTAATCTTAGTGTTTTCTTTTCTTTTTGCATGCACAAGTTTGACAGGAAGCAATTTATTTTTCTCAGGAACAGCCTAATCGTAGGTGCAATGCACAAAGGAAGCCCAAGAGCTGAAGTAAAGGCTTGGCCTGTTGGTTTGGCATCTTGATCTTGACTTGTTCACACTCTCAGTTGGACTTGATCTTGACTTGAGTTCACCCCCCTGAAGACTTGGTCTTGGCTCAATCTTGGTTTGTCCTGTTCTTGGACTTGACAATAACCCTACTGAAGATGTATGAACTTTGCAATAACCCCCTGACCAAACCTTCAAAATCTTTCCATTTAAATCTATACCTTGGTTTTATGTCCCAGGACCTTGAATGCTCTGTATCACAGCCATCTTCTATCCACACACCATGTTTATTCTTGTACTAAAAGGACACGTTTGTTTTTGCAAAGCAGATAGATATGTTGTGTTATATTGATTGCACAAAAAAAAAAACTTGTAAGCAAGTCAGCCAGTGAATCACCACTCTTCATTAACCTGGCCATTATTAATGACTACCTTGGTGACTAATGGACTTCACTCTTTGTGTTTGTGAATGCTTTTGTTTGCTTTAAAATGCTCAGAGCGCTTCACCTGTATTCAAGATTGATGTGCTTCGCGTTGCACCTGCAATAAAAGCTGTAAGAGTGCCTTCGTATGGATTGAAATATTTATAGGCTCTGATTGCAGGATTTGCATAAAGCTGCAATAAAATGGGAGGCACATAAGGGATTTGGTGAAAATCACAATAAGTCCAAGTTCATTTTGCATTTTATTGTCTCAAAAAATGTCAAAGTTCCTCCTGTGCCAGAATATAGACTTCCCAGGCAGTCTCCTATCCCAGTACTAACCAGGCACATTGGGTGGCACCGATCTTCGCTTCTATAGTCCTCGGCCTCTTACTTATACAGATAGAGTTACAGTGGGGGGCTAGTCCACCAGAGTTTGACTCCCCACTCGCATCTGTATTGCTTCACATCTGCATGCCTTGCCAGATGGCAGTAGGTACCATTTTTATGGAGGTTTTTGGTACGACCCAACCATGGGTAGAACTCACAATCTCCCAGTCAAGAAGTGGATGCACTAACCACTAGGCCAGCTCGCAGTACAGTGGTGTTTGAAAGTTCGTGAATGCTTTAGAATTTTCTATATTTCTGCATAAATATGACCTAAAAAATCATCAGATTTTCACACAAGTCCTAAAAGTAGATAAAGAGAACCCAGTTAAACAAATGAGACAAAAATATTATACTTGGTCATTTATTTATTGAGGAAAATGATCCAATGTTACATATTTGTGAGTGGCAAAAGTATGTGAACCTCTAGGATTAGCAGTTAATTTGAAGGTGAAATTAGAGTCAGGTGTTTTCAATCAATGGGATGACAATCAGGTGTGAGTGGGCACCCTGTTTTATTTAAAGAACAGGGCTCTATCAAAGTCTGATCTTCACAACACATGTTTGTGGAAGTGTATCATGGCATGAACAAAGGAGATTTCTGAGGACCTCAGAAAAAGCGTCGTTGATGCTCATCAGGCTGGAAAAGGTTACAAAACCATCTCTAAAGAGTTTGGACTCCACCAATCCACAGTCAGACAGATTGCGTACAAATAAAGGAAATTCAAGACCATTGTTACCCTCCCCAGGAGTGGTCGACCAACAAAGATCACTTCAAGAGCAAGGCGTGTAATAGTTGGCGAGGTCACTAAGGACCCCAGGGTAACGTCTAAGCACCTGAAGGCCTCTCTCACAATGGCTAATGTTAATGTTCATGAGTCCACCATCAGGAGAACACTGAACAACAATGGTGTGCATGGCAGGGTTGCAAGGAGAAAGTCACTGCTCTCCAAAAAGAACATTGCTGATCGTCTGCAGTTTGCTAAAGATCACGTGGACAAACCAGAAGGTTATTGGAAAAATGTTTTGTGGATGGATGAGACCAAAATAGAACTTTTTGGTTTAAATGAAAGTGTTATGTCTGGAGAAAGGAAAAGACTGCATTCCAGCATAAGAACCTTATCCCATCTGTGAAACATGGTGGTGGTAGTATCATGGTTTGGGCCTGTTTTGCTGCATCTGGGCCAGGATGGTCAAAGTCGTGACCTTAATCCAGTCGAAATGTTGTGGAAGGACCTGAAGCAAGCAGTTCATGTGAGGAAACCCACCAACATCCCAGAGTTGAAGCTGTTCTGTACGGAGGAACGGGCTAAAATTCCTCCAAGCCGGTGTGCAGGACTGATCAACAGTTACCGCAAATGTTTAGTTGCAGTTATTGCTGCGCAAGGGGGTCACACCAGATACTGAAAGCAAAGGTTCACATACTTTTGCCACTCACAGATATGTAATATTGGATCATTTTCCCCAATAAATAAATGACCAAGTGTAATATTTTTGTCTCATTTCTTTAACTGGGTTCTCTTTATCTACCTTTAGGACTTGTGTGAAAATCTGATGATGTTTTAGGTCATATGCAGAAATATCAAAAATTCTAAAGGGTTCACAAACTTTCAAGCACCACTGTATTTTATCATTTCAACCCTGCTAAAATGCAATGGTGGTTAAAAATTTATATATATATATATATATATATATATATATATATATATATTAGAGTGGTATGCAAAAGTTTGGGCACCCCTGGTCAAAATTGCTGTTACTGTGAACAGTTAAGCAAGTTGAAGATGAAATGATCTCCAAAATGCATAAAGTTAAAGATGACTCATTCCCTTTATATTTTAAGCAAAAACATATATATATATTTTATTTTCATCTTTTACATTTTCAAAATGACAAAAAAGGAAAAGGGCCCGAAGCAAAGCTTTGGGCACCCTGCATGGTTAGTACCTAGTAACACCCCCTCTGGCAAGTATCACAGCTTGTAAACACTTTTTGTAGCCGGCTAATAATCTTTCAGTTCTTACTTGGGGGATTTTCACACATTTGTCCTTGCAAAAGGCTTCCAGTTCTACAAGTTTTTTGGGCTGTCTTGCATGCACTGCTCTTTTGAGATCTATCCACAGATTTTCAATGATGTTTAGGTCGGGGACTGTGAGGGCCATGGCAAAATCTTCAGCTTGTGCCTCTTGAGGTATTCCATTGTAGATTTTGAGGTGTGTTTTGGATCATTGTCTTATTGTAGGACCCGTCCTCTTTTTAACTTCAACTTCTTTCCAGATGGTGTGATTTTTGCTTCCAGAATTTGCTGGTATTTATTGGAATCCATGCTTCCCTCGACCAATGAAATGTGCCCTGTGCCACTGGCTGCAACACAACCCCAAAGCATGATCGATCCACACCTGTGCTTCAGAGTTGGAGAGGTGTTCTTTTCCTGGAATTTGGCACCCTTTTTTCTCCAAACATACCTTTGCACATTGTGGCCAAAAAGTTCTATTTTGATTTCATCAGTCCACAGGACTTGTTTCCAAAATGCATCAGGCTTATTTAGATGTTCATTTGCAAACTTCAGATGCTGAATTTTGTGGCTAGGATGCAGGAAAGGTTTTCTTCTGATGACTCTCCCATGAAGGTCATATTTATTCAGGTGTCACTGCATCGTAGAATAGTGCACCACCACTCCAGGGTCTGCTAAATCTTTCTGAAGGTCTTTTGCAGTCAAACAGGTTTTTTTTATTTGCCTTTCTAGCAATCAAGTGAGCAGTTCTTTCAGAAAGTTTTCTTCATCTTCCAGACCTCACCTTGAGCTCCACTGTTTCTGTTAACTGCCATTTCTTAATAACATTACAATCTGAGGAAACAGCTACCTGAAAACACTTTGCTACGTTCTTGTAGCCTTCTCCTGCTTTGTGAGCATCGATTATTTTATTATTCAGAATGCGAGGGAGTTGCTTAGAGGAGCCCATGGCTGTTGATTTTAGGGACATGTTTGAGGAGTCAGAGAATTTATACAGCTTTGAAATCTGCATCATCTGACCTTTCCTAACAAAGAGTTTAAGCTAATTAAGGTCTGGAACCTTGGTAAAAGTTACCTGAAAACTCAAATGGATTGGGGTGCCCAAACTTTCACATGGTGTTCCTTTTCTTTTTTCATTCTCCAATTGTACAAAACAAAAATAATACACAAATCTTGCAGAAAATGCTGAAAACAAATGTGTCATCTTTACCTTTATGCCTTTTGGTGATCAGTTCATCTTCTGCTCACTTAAATATTCACAGTAACAGACATTTTCAGTAAGGGTGCCCAAACTTTTGCATGCCAATTTATATATATATATATATATATATATATATATATATATATATAAAAACAGGGGTAGCACAGTGTGTAGTGGTTAGCACTGTCGCCTCACAGCAAGAAGGTTCCGGGTTCGAGCCCCGTGGCCGGCGAGGGCCTTTCTGTGTGGAGTTTGCATGTTCTCCCCGTGTCTGTGTGGGTTTCCTCCGGGTGCTCCGGTTTCCCCCACAGTCCAAAGACATGCAGGTTAGGCTAATTGGTGGCTCTAGATTGACTGTAGGTGTGAATGGTTGTTTGTCTCTGTGCTAGCCCTGCGATAGCCTGGCGACTTGTCCAGGGTGTACCCCGCCTCTTGCCCATAGTCAGCTGGGATAGGCTCCAGCTTGCCTGCGACCCTGTAGAACAGGATAAAGCAGCTACAGATAATGGATGGATATATAAAACACCTGAGATAAAGCCAAACACATGAGCTTTTTTTGTTTTTTTTTTTTAGCTGAGATATTTTAATTGCTGTTCTCTAGAGTAAATGCATCAGCTGGGGTATTATAACCTCTGGCTTGTTCATTAGCAATCAAAATCTGCACCCGGATTTCTGTAAAGCTTCAAATCAAGTTGAGTTGAACTCAACAAGGCCACTCAGAAGTTTGCAAAAGGAAAATACTTTGGAATAAAAGTCTGGCTGTCTATCTGAAATGATAAGAATATAATTCTCATATCTACAGCATGACTATTGTGCTCTGAAAATGCCTTTGAGGTGGAGGGTCCAATGCCATTAAGGACTAAGGATGAATAATTAGGCAGGGCCAGAATTAAAGGGAGAACCTCAGGGAATCTATAAAGACATTTGTGAGAATTAAAGCATGTCACAAATGTCTCACGACTGAAACCCCACCAAGCAGATGAAAAGACAGCAGAGTTTTCACATTCCTGTCACAGACATTAATGACTGAGCGTAAATGTCTTCCCCAAGTCCTCCTTAGCGATGTTGGCATTTTCTCTTTTTGCAGTTTGACTGATAAATAAATCAGAGCAGATTAATCTCAGATGAAGTACATCTTAAAGGCTTGTTAAGTCCTTGTTAGGAGAAGCTTTCATCATTTGAATTTCTTGAAGGGAAAACTAAAGAAAGAAGGAATGAAATGAATTAAATTAAAGACATGGTAAAGCTTGAAATCTTCATTAAGAGTCTTTGTTTGGATAGTGCATCAGACTCCTTGAACCAGCATGAGGCAGAGTTTTGACTGAATTTATTGTAAGATATATTGATTAATCCAGGTAATACAGATTATAAGGGATGTATAATTAAGATGACCACAAGCTGGCCTAGTGGTTAGCATGTCCACCTCTTGACCAGAAGTTTGTGAGTTCTACTTGTGGTCAGGTCATACCAAAGACCATCATAAAAATGGTACCTACTACAGTCTGGTGGGGCACGCTGTAATTCAGATGTGATTAGGGAGTCAAACTCTGGTGGTTACCAGAGGACCAGCCCCCCGCTGTAACCTTAGTTGTGTAGATGAGAGGCCGAGGGCTATAGATGACTTGCAGCCACGTGATCAAAATGTACTACGTCATGAGCGTCCACCATGATGGTGGATATACAAAGTGACTAGGATGACAGCCGCTGAAAGCGTGTCTGTAAACAATGCTGAATTTTCTCAGTATTACCACGATTTTAACAGTCGAGCAAAGATTCGATACAAAGAGAAGATAGATATGTGTGGTTTTGACCCATGTTATTTAAAATAGTCAGGCTTTTCTGAAGATAAGACGCTTCTGCCGACCATCGAGTACCCAGATATCGCGTTGGTTTGGCTGCCGAAGAATCAAGTCTGACCTTGGACGAAACATAGCCCATTTTCTGCGTGGGCGCCCAGTCTGGATTGTTTCTATCATACAATTTTGCTGGTACTCCTAGAAGTGAAATGGTAATGTGTTAAAATTATAACAATGACCGAGTGAACCACAACAAGAGAGCGCTCATTTTATAGCAAAATTCTAGCAACATGAAATAAAATTCTTCCATGATATTATCGAGAAAGTTTTTGAATCTCACCTGAGATAAAATGATTACTGCAAACACGAGCTGTTTTGGTTTTAGCTTCTGTTAGATCAGCCCTGCTGATGTTGTTCAGCCATGCTCGTCTCCTCTCCGTACTAAGCCTCAGAGTTTCCTCGCCCTCTTTCCGAATCACGGACGGAATTCTAAAAAATCAGAATGTGCCACGGTCACGAGTACTGTTGTGACCGCAACCATATACAGCACAAAGATATGGCAGAGCTAAAAGAACGTTTAAACCAGTGGAAAAACAAAGAGAATTGCGAACGCATGACTATGTTTTGTATGGGACGTCGCTTGACCCCGCATTTGTACCGGTATATCCGCCAACATCTGGGTTTCTATTTTGCTTTGACGTCACTTGCAAATCAAGGATAGAAGCGGAGATCAATGCTACCCAATGCGCCTTCAGGGCCTGGTTAGTACTGGGATGGGAGACTGCCTGGGAAGACCAGGTCCTGGCACGGGAGGAACTTTGTGACTTCTGATGGTTAAGATGAGATGATGGAAACTTTGCTCCTCAAAAGCATCTGGTCAATGCATGCTATTTAATGGCTCATTTGGATCACTTTCTTTGGGTCCATTTGACGAGTAAAATAAATTAGTAACCAACTATAAAATCTGACCTAGCTACGAAGGCTATGTTCAGATTACCAGGTCGAACCAACACAAAATTATTTCCTGCTTTAATGACACTTTTTTTTTTTTTTGTAAATCAGACCTGAGCCACATTCATACAAAGATGAAGATCAGATACACATCCAATAAGTGGCCATGAGACAGGAATGAGAACACTCAGATTCATGGCTATTCTGTCCTCACACACTTTAACAGACATGCACATCTCGTCATCATCATCATCATCATCATCATCATCATCATCATCATGTGAAACGATGGAGAAATTGGTGATTTACTTGATTCTTTGGGAATAATCTATTGATACCAGAAATGGAGCAGTGCTGGAAAAACAACTGGCTAGAAATACCCAAGCGTCGCCAAAAACAAACAAGGCTACAATGCCAAAGCAATGCTCTTCTGTATAAATACTCAGCGAATCCTTCCACATCGCAGTCCCACCATCGCTGGCTTGTCTCCTGTACACACACAGCAGTGCCAGCAATAGCTGCGAAAACAGCAAAAGCTAGCCATCTGGCATTTTTTTTTCGCCTTCTCGACCTGATCACGTGTAGTTGACAAGTTGTTTGCTGACCTCCAGAGCAAACCGTGATGCTGGCTTGGGCTACAAATGGATTTGTTTCATAATGGTGGATCTTTTTTGCGGTTTTTAGTTGTTTGGGCTGTACAAAGTAATGTTGAGTGCAGAAGAGAAGTGAAGAAGATAGTGCAAGCAGTTTGGAATAGATGGAGGAGAGGAGGAGGTCAGGAGTGATTTGGGACAGAAGGTTGCCAGCAAGAGTTAAAGGGAAAGTGTAGAAGACAGTAATAAGAGCAGTGATGTTATATGGTTGGGAGACAAAAAGACAGGAGGTGAAGTGAACTGGAGGTAGAGGATCTGAAGGTGTTGAGATTTTCATCGGGAGTGACAAAGTTGGACAGGATTAGAAACGAGAATATTAGACGGACAGGACATGTAGGACAGTTTGAAGATAAAGTGAGAGAGGTGAGATTGAGATGGTTTGGACATGGACAGAGGGAAAAGAATGCTGGAGATGGAGTTGCCAGGTAGAAGGAAAACAGGAAGAACAAAGATGAGATTTATGGATAGGGTGAAGGAGGACATGAGGACGGTTGGTGTGACAGAAAAAGATACAGATGACAGGAGGAGATGGAGAGACATTATCCGCTGTGGCAAGCCCTAATGTGAACAGCCAAAAGAAGAAGAAGAAGAGAAGTTTGGACATTTGGACTAAAACTTGCAAATGTGATTCCTATTTTCAAAAAAGATGATCGACAGGAAAAATCAAATTATCGCCCGGTTTCGCTTTTAAATTCTTTATCTAAAATAATTGAAAAAGTAGTTTTTTTTATTAGAATGTATAATTTTCTCCTGGATATTAGTTTCTTAAATCCACTGCAATCTGGCTTCCGTCCAGGTGACAGCACCGTGAACCAACTTGTTTATATGACACACAAAATTTATGAGGCATTCGAACAGGGGAAAGAGGTACGCGTGGTGTACTTAGATATAAGTAAAGCTTTTGATCGTGTCTGGCATGAAGGACTTATGTATAAACTTGAAGCAATTGGTGTACAAGATCCACTTTTCAGTTGGTTCTGGAGCTATCTTTCGGGCTGTAGCCAAAGAGTCATCATCGATGGGCAATTGTCTGAGTGGGCAGGTATAAAGGCTGGGGTACCTCAAGGCTCAGTGTTAGGGCCCTTACTTTTCTTGGTATACATTAATGATATTACTGACAATTTGCAATCAGATTGCTTACTCTATGCGGATGATACCTCTTTATTTGACATAGTCAGTGACCCCAATGTGTCTGGAAATAAGCTTAATAACGATCTTGCCAAGATAGGTAATTGGGCCAACTGTTGGCTTGTTACTATTAACCCAACAAAAACAGTATGTATGACGTTTTCAGTTAAGCGCACCAAGCCCTTTCATCCCGACCTTTTTCTTGATGGCTGCAAGGTCAAAAACATATCACAACACATCCACTTAGGTGTCACTTTTATGAGCAATCTCTAGTGGAAGGCTCATGTTTTGAGAATATACCAAAAAACATGTCTCATCTCTCATCTCATTATCTCTAGCCGCTTTATCCTGTTCTACAGGGTCGCAGGCAAGCTGGAGCCTATCCCAGCTGACTACGGGCGAAAGGCGGGGTACACCCTGGACAAGTCGCCAGGTCATCACAGGGCTGACACATCGACACAGACAACCATTCACACTCACATTCACACCTACGGTCAATTTAGAGTCACCAGTTAACCTAACCTGCATGTCTTTGGACTGTGGGGGAAACCGGAGCACCCGGAGGAAACCCACCGAGACACCATACAGAAAGGCCCTCGGCGGCCACTGGGCTCAAACCTAGGACCTTCTTGCTGTTAGGCGACAGTGCTAACCACTACACTACCATGCCGCCCTGCTCACAAGGTCATGAGTTCAAATCCCAGCACTGCCAAGTCACCACTGCTGGGTCCTTAAGCAAGTGTCTCCCAAATGCCATAAACGAACACCAACTGACTGCACCAAGCCTCCTCGTTTGACATGGGTGCCTGAACTCCCTCATTGCTCTTGTAGCTGAATGAACACAAATCCAAAAAGCAACACCCCAAAATCTAGTGGAAAGCCTTCCCAGAAGAGTGGAGTGGTGCTTATTATTACAGCAAAGTGGGAATCCTTATTAACTCTTTGTTTTTGAAGGAACATGTCAGTTTGGTGGTCAGGTTTTCATATACTTTTGGCCATATCGTGAACCTTTTTCTACAGCATGGCTGACCTGCTGCTGGGTTGCTAGTCAAGCTATGAGCTAACAAGCATTTTTTTTGACAAATTTTTAAATCAAGAATCTTTTAATAGTCAAACTATTTTTTTTCAACAGCACACAGCATTTTCATTTTATCCTCCGCACTAAATGTCATATTCAGCATTAAGTGAGGAGATAACAGAAAGTGTTCCATGTCTGGGTGAAGTTTTGCAGTATTGCAGATTGTCTGACAGTCTGATACAATCACAATATGTCATCCTGAAATGTATACCTTGTCTGTCAACACACTCAAACATTGCGGAATGCCATTTGAGGACAATATTAAACACATAAATATGACACTAACTCTACTGACTCTATTAACTGTCAGTTTATAGGTCAATCCATCTTCATCTTCATTGGGGATACTCGATGTGGTAAGTAATAAATACTCAGCTGTGCTTCTTTTCTGTAATTCTTGCACATATTCCTCTCCAGTTTGGCCAAATGCGACATTTCGGATGCATTGCTCCATAGTTACCTTCATCAACTTTGCTGGAGGATGTTATGTTTTCGCATCCATTTGTTTGATTTTTCCAACATAACTCAAAAACTAGTGAACGGATTTGGATGGAATTTGGAGGAAAGGTGAACCATGGGACAAGGAACAATTGATTAGATTTTGATGCAAATCCTGATATGTATGTGGATCCAGGATCAAGATATGTATGTAAATCCGGGATTTTATTTTATTCTTTTTTGCCTGTTCCCATCCATCCATCCATCCATCCATCATCCATAACCACTTATCCTGTGCAGGGTCGCAGGCAAGCTGGAGCCTTGCTCATTGGGGATAGATTAGGGATAAAATTTGCTCATGTTTTAAGTCGTTCAAATTCTGTAAAGCTGCTTTGCGACAATGTTTATTGTTAAAAGCGCTGTACAAATAAACTTGATATCCCAGCTGACTAGGGGCAAGAGGTGGGGTACACCCTGGACAAGTCGCCAGATCAGACACATAGGCCAAGTTTACATTAGACTGTATCTGTCTCGTTTTCTTCGTGGATGCACTGTCCATTTACATTAAACCGCCTGGAAATGCCGGGAAACGGGAATCCGCCAGGGTCCATGTATTCAATCCAGATCGTGTCAGCTCCGGTGCTGTGTAAACATTGAGAATACGCGGATACGCTGTGCTGAGCTCTAGCTGGCGTCGTCATTGGACAACATCACTGTGACATCCACCTTCCTGATTCGCTGGCGTTGGTCATGTGACGCGACTGCTGAAAAACAGAGCGGACTTCCGCCTTGTATCACCTTTCATTAAAGAGTATAAAAGTATGAAAATACTGCAAATACTGATGCAAATACTGCCCATTGTGTAGTTATGATTGTCTTTAGGCTTGCCATCCTTCCACTTGCAAGTGGTAAGTGATATGCGCTGGGATCACACACACAGCGGCTCAGTCCCGAATCGTGGCTCGTGCACTTCACTCGCGCGCTCTGTGAGCTGCGCAGGGCCGGAGTGCGCACCCTCCAGAGGGTACTCACTGTTCAGGGCGGAGTGATTTGGAGTGCAGGATGCCTGCGGAGCCGAGTGTATCCGTGTATTGGCGTTGCTGTGTGCACGCAAATCGTGTATTGGTGTTGCTGTGTGCACGCTAATCGTTTTAAAAACGTTAATCTGATGATCCGCTGATACGGTCTAATGTAAACCCCACCATAGAGACAAACAACCATTCACACTCACATTCACACCTACGGTCAATTTAGAGCCACCAATTAACCTAACCTGCATGTCTTTGGACTGTGGGGGAAACTGGAGCACCCGGAGGAAACCCATGCAGACATGGGGAGAACATGCAAACTCCACACAGAAAGGCCCCTGTTGGCCACTGGGCTTGAACCCAGAACCTTCTTGCTGTGAGGTGATAGTGCTAACCACTATACCACTGTGTCACTCTTCCTGTTCCCAACATAACTCAAAAAAATAACAAATGGATTTGGATGAAACTTGGTGAACAACTTTACTATAATCCTACATTCAAGTGACTTGATTTTGAAGAATTGCAGTAGTGGTTTCACTTGTTGTATGCCGCTCTGGATAAGAGCATCTGCTAAATGCCATGTAATGTAATATAATGTGTTTTAAAATGCTTGATTAAAACCGTGCTACCATGAAACTTGATATTTTTCGACTCATAGCTGATAGATAGCAGTATACACCCAACACGAAAATCCAACCTCCTGAAGGATCAGGAGCAAACGAGCAGGATTTGTTCTTCTGACTGATCAGAGTTTCAGTAGATTCATTAGAAATTCCACCTGCCTGAGGAGGGACATTTTTAGAAATACATTTTTTTTTCAACTTCATCTAAAGTTTTTTTTTTTCAATAAATTTCTTCCATATCAAATAGCAAGCTGTACATTTTTTACAATCATTTAAGCATGCGAAGGTAAACATCAAGGACGCTGGCAGTACCTGAAGGTTTATAGCACATACAAAGACACTGTTCCTCATTAACCTCTGTTCATGTGAGCAAAAATGTCGGAATGCAGCCGAATCATCTCGCAAGTTCCTGTTCTTGGCAAACACACCAAAGACATCCAGAAAAATGCATCGAAGGAACATTCTTTTGGGTGCAAACACACTTTTTTTTTTTTTTTTGCTGCAGCTTTTGTGTGTGTAGTTTAAAAAAAAAAAAGCATGAGTTAGACCCAGAGGAAATGTTTAGTTCCACTGGCGATGATAAATCCTGCATAAATCTTTTTTTTGTTGTTGCTGTTGTTTTGAAACTGGGACACTTTGAATTGCCAACTTAATGATGCCTTCGCATACACAGTGTTTAGTGTCTTTAAAAAGAACCCTGTGTGTTTTTCCTCTCAGTGCTAGTCAAATAATATTGGTGTGTGCAGTAATCAGTAATTGTGCCATCATGATGAAAAAAAAAGTCAACAAAATAATTGTGTTTAATGAGATGGTATAAGCTACACTGCAAATATCTTAGCAAGTGAAAGTATCTTCAATAAATTAAGTTCCAAATTTCATTACGGGATTATTACATGACAAACTGAAGATCATTAAACCCATTTAGATACTTATTTATTTATTTAATTAATGTCCAGCTGAAAATAGTCATGTTCTGTCGGAGGAGTCATGTTCTGTTGTTTAGTTCTCATCTCATCTCATTATCTGTAGCCGCTTTATCCTTCTACAGGGTCGCAGGCAAGCTGGAGCCTATCCCAGCTGACTACGGGCGAAAGGCGGGGTACACCCTGGACAAGTCGCCAGGTCATCACAGGGCTGACACATAGACACAGACAACCATTCACACTCACATTCACACCTACGCTCAATTTAGAGTCACCAGTTAACCTAACCTGCATGTCTTTGGACTGTGGGGGAAACCGGAGCACCCGGAGGAAACCCACGCGGACACGGGGAGAACATGCAAACTCCACACAGAAAGGCCCTCGCCAGCCACGGGGCTCGAACCCAGGACCTTCTTGCTGTGAGGCGACAGCGCTAACCACTACACCACCATGCCGCCCTTGTTGTTTAGTTAATTTCTAGAAAAAAAAAAACCTGCCAGTAGAATAAGATGACGTTAAGCTTGATATTAGTAAATATGTCAAGAAAAGAGGGTTTATGGTTTTACAGTTAGGTCCATATATATTTGGACACTGAAACAAAAATTTTGTTTGTTTACCTGTTTACTGAAACATATTCAAGTTATAGTTATATAATGGACATGGACATAAAGTCCAGACTTTCAGCTTTCATTTGAGGGTATCCACATTAAAATTGGATGAAGGGCTTAGGAGTTTCAGCTCCTTAACATGTGCCACCCTGTTTTTAAAGGGACCAAAAGTAATTGGACAATTGACTCAAAGGCTATTTCATGGGCAGATGTGGGCAATTCCTTCATTATGTCATTCTCAATTAAGCAGATAAAAGGCCTGGAGTTGATTTGAGGTGTGGTGCTTGCATTTGGAAGATTTTGCTGTGAAGAAAACATGCGGTCAAAGGAGCTCTCCATGCAGGTGAAACAAGCCATCCTTAAGCTGCGAAAACAGAAAAAACCCATCCAAGAAATTGCTACAATATTAGGAGTGGCAAAATCTACAGTTTGGTACATCCTGAGAAAGAAAGAAAGAAAGCACTGGTGAACTCATCAATGCAAAAAGACCTGGACGCCCACAGAAGTCAACAGTAGTGGATGATCGCAAAATAATTTCTATGGTGAAGAGAAACCCCTTCACAACAGCCAACCAAGTGAACAACACTCTCCAGGAGGTAGGCGTATCAATATCCAAATCTACCATAAAGAGAAGACTGCATGAAAGTAAATACAGAGGGTTCACTGCACGGTGCAAGCCACTCATAAGCCTCAAGAATAAAAAGGCTAGATTGGACTTTGCTAAAAAACATCTAAAAAATCCAGCACAGTTCTGGAAGAACATTCTTTGGACTGATGAAACCAAGCTCAACCTCTACCAGAATGATGGCAAGAAAAAAGTATGGTGAAGGCATGGTACAGCTCATGATCCAAAGCATACCACATCATCTGTAAAACACGGCGGAGGCAGTGTGATGGCTTGGGCGTGCATGGCTGCCAGTGGCACTGGGTCACTAGTGTTTATTGATGATGTGACATAGGACAGAAGCAGCCGGATGAATTCTGAGGTATTCAGAGACATACTGTGTGCTCAAATCCAGGCAAACTGATTGGTCGGCGTTTCATAATACAGATGGACAATGACCCAAAACATGAAGCCAAAGCAACCCAGGAGTTTATTAAAGCAAAGAAGTGGAATATTCTTGAATGGCCAAGTCAGTCACCTGATCTCAACCCAATTGAGCATGCATTTCACTTGTTAAAGACTAAACTTCAGACAGAAAGGCCCACAAACAAACAGCAACTGAAAACCGCTGCAGTAAAGGCCTGGCAGAGCATTAAAAAGGAGGAAACACAGCGTCTGGTGATGTCCATGAGTTCAAGACTTCAGGCAGTCATTGCCAACAAAGGGGTTTCAACCAAGTATTAGAAATGAACATTTTATTTACAATTATTTAATTTGTCCAATTACTTTTGAGCCCCTGAAATGAAGGGATTGTGTTTAAAAATGCTTTAGTTCCTCACATTTTTATGCAATCATTTTGTTCAACCCACTGAATTAAAGCTGAAAGTCTGAACTTCAACTGCATCTGAATTGTTTTGTTCACAATTCATTGTGGTTATGTACAGGACCAAAATTAGAAAAATGTTGCCTCTGTCCAAATATTTATGGACCTAACTGTATATACACTACCGTTCAAAAGTTTGGGGTCACCCAGACAATTTTGTGTTTTCCATGAAAAGTCACACTTTTATTTACCACCATAAGTTTTCCATAATGTTCCATAATGTTTTCCATAATGCTTGACAAACGACGGAAGCTCCCGAGGTACAAAAAAGCAAAACTGTCGGATTAGGTCCGGTCTGCTTTCACACCTCCAAAAGATCCGCACCAGGGTTCCTTTGGTCCGGACCGAGTCCGACCTTGCAGCTTTGTCTCTGTCCACTTGTTTGGTCCGGACCAGAGTTCAGTGGTTTGTATTCAGACCAACCCAAAAGGTCCAGACCAAGGGAAATTTGGTTCGTTTGGTCGTTTGGTCCGGACCAAACAACGTAGGTGTGAATACGCCCTTACACTACTGTTCAAAAGTTTGGGGTCACCCAGACAATTTTGTGTTTTCCATGAAAAGTCACACTTTTATTTACCACCATAAGTTGTAAAATGAATAGAAAATATAGTCGAGACATTTTTCTGGCCGTTTTGAGCATTTAATCGACCCCACAAATGTGATGCTCCAGAAAAAGGAAGGTCAGTTTTATAGCTTCTCTAAAGGGCTAAACTGTTTTCAGCTGTGCTAACATGATTGTACAAGGGTTTTCTAATCATCCATTAGCCTTCTGAGGCAATGAGCAAACACATTGTACCATTAGAACACTGGAGTGATAGTTGCTGGAAATGGGCCTCTATACACCTATGGAGATATTGCACCAAAAACCAGACATTTGCAGCTAGAATAGTCATTTAGCACATTAGCAATGTATAGAGTGGATTTCTGATTAGTTTAAAGTGATTACAGTGCTTTTCTTTCAAAAATAAGGACATTTCAAAGTGACCCCAAACTTTTGAATGGTAGTGTATGTCATGTAACCTACTACTGTAGTCAAGATGACCTAAACCGAGTTCAAGTCATACCCAAGATCAAGGCAGATTGAGACCGAGTCAGGGGTGGGGGAGGGGTGACAGCCGTTAACAGGAAGAAAATTTTCAAATTTGCAATGAGTCACATTATTGATTGCATTTGAAGCAGGAAGTTTTACATCCAATCACAGTAACGATGTTAACAAATAAATCAGACAATACACAGGCAGTTTAGTGAAATCTCCCCTGCAGTTGTGGTCTTAACCCGTCTTGAAATAAAGTAAAATCCTGAGTCCTCTATGTCTGAGACTGAGACAAGACCGAGTAAAAATGTGCTTGATTCCGAGACGAGACCTTCAAAAAGTGGTCTAAAGATCAGTCTTGAGTCCTGGAACTCTACCTGATGTACAAGATCAGGTCTTACATTCAGTATCTCTTTACAATGAATCCATGTTTCTGTTCATGACCATGAGGCGAACGCACATCTGTCCAGGGCTCTCACACATGTTCCTGACCCTCCATTATGATGCACTCAGGTGTAAGAAGAGTGTGGGCCTAACAAGCCTCGCTCCCTGGTCTCCCTCGGCCCACTTTCAAACCAAGCGCATGGCAATTTCGGAGTGACGCCTCTGCCTCATCAGCTATAATGAAGTGTGAAGCGTGACAGCGTTTAACTGCGAGGAGGCAGGTTCATTTCCAACTCCGACACCCGACAGGTGACGTTCAGCTTTCATTACACCTAATGTCCAGGGAAGATAGGAGAGAGAGAGAGAGAGAGCGAGACGAGACGAGCCAAGCCAGAGAGAGAGAGAGAGAGAGAGAGAGAGAGAGAGCCAGGCGGGTTCCACATGAGACAAATTCAATTTGTGGTAAACACGTGCACGCTCGAGTGGCCAGCAGAGGAGGAAAAGACAAGATATGAATGAAGAACAGACTGGAGACTGTTAAAAAAAACCCCAAAACAACAAAAAAAAAAAACCCAACTCATTGTTATTGTCTTAGAGTATCAAGGAGAGTTTGCTTGAATTGTATGCATGTAACCAAACATAGTACTTCAGCCTTACAGTATAACAAACAAACAAACAAACAACAAAACTAATGTCCAAGGAAGACAAAGAATTATTTACTCTTTCAAGTTAAACCGTCTTAATTGTTTACAGAGAGAAAAAAACAACATTGATTTTTGTTTTCTCATTTAAAATATAAATTAAATCAGCATTCAACAAACAAACAAACAAACAAACAAACAAACAAACAAACAAACAAAGAATGAAAGCAACAACCAAGTAAGACAGAGAATTATTAATTCTCAAGTTAAACAGTCTTAATTGATTGCGGAAAGAAAAATAAAACATTGAGGTTTTTTTTCTCATTTAAAATATAAATAAAATCAGCATTAGTCAAAGAAAGAAAGAAAGAAAGAAAGAAAGAAAGAAAGAACAAAAGTAGCATCCAAGGAAGATAAAGAATTATTAACTCTTTCAAGTTAAACCATCTTAATTGTTTGCGGAAAGAAAAAAAAACAGATTTTTCTTTTCTCTTTTAAAATATTAATAAAGTCAGCATTAGTCAAACAAACAAACAAACAAACAAACAAACAAACAAACAAACAAAGAATGAATGAAAGCAACATCCAAGTAAGACAGAGAATTATTAACTCTCAAGTTAAACCATCTTAATTGTTTGCAGAAAGAATAAAAAAATTCTCATTTAAAATATAAATTAAATCAGCATTAGTCAAACAAACAAACAAAGAACAAAAGTAATATCTTAGGAAGATAAAGAATTATTAACTCTTTCAAGTTAAACCATCTTAATTGTTTGCGGAAAGAAAAAAATGAGCTTGGTTTTCTTATTTAAAACATAAAAATCAGCATTAAACAAACAAACAAACAAACAAACAAACAAACAAACAAACAAACAAACAAAAACAGCTTCAGTTGCTGACAAAGAATTATTAACCTTAAATTATATTCTCATGGTTTGGAAAATTATTGAAACAACAACAATGACAACAACAACAACAATCCAAATAAATGTTCTAATTTAAAATACACCCAAACTGAAGGAGTATTATAATAAACAAATAAATACATTTAAAATGTGTTAAATTATTAACCATGTCAACTTGGAATAATATCCTACTGATTAGAATTTTTTAAATGTTTTCTTATTTAAAATGCATCTAAAATGAAGACCAAGTCAAACTAAGTAAGTAAGTAAGTAAGTAAGTAAGTAAGTAAGTAAATAAATAAATAAATATTGCAAGACAGTGTATGATTAACCCTTTCAGCTCTGATTTGTCCCAGAAAGCTATAAAAGTATTTCAATATTGTTTCATATTTAAAATGCTCAAATGACGGCTGAGACTAAATAACTGTAACTATAACTGTTTAGTTCGTTAGTTAATGTTGCTGATGTTCCCTGAATAGTAAACTGTATGCAACGAAACTATCACCAGATAGAAAGTATTACATTCCTTGAAAAAAAAGAAAATAAACAATCTCAATCTTTGGCGAGGGTTGTGGTGTAAGAGGAATGACCCACTCCAGGGTGTGCTGTTGTAGGAAAATAATCACTTCAGGGTCGTAATTTAAGAAATTTCCCACTGGGGTGAATAAAGTCTTGTCTTATCTTTTATCTCATCTTATATTAACAGCGACGGTCTGCTTCATCACATGACCCAGTCGCTGATGATTGTCCACTCTCAAGCAACAGTTCCAGGCGTGTCTCTGTCCCTCACTTCATTTCATTCTCCTTCCTCCAGCAGTGAACAATAAAGCTGTAACATATTTATCACTTCACATCCAGCATCACTGCAAACTTTAAACCGTTTGCTCAAGGCCAGTGTCATGTGTCGAGGATCCACACCCTGCGGCTCATCTGCCCTGCCATACGGAATTCATTAAACTTTAAAACCTCCACTTCCCGATAACAACCACACCCCACACCCACCCCACCCATTCCACTTCCTCCCCCTTCACCCACAGGTGATGTCACCGAGTGGGTCCCTATGATCTTCGTGGATGGCTGTGTTCCATCTCGGCACTCTGGAGAGCCCTTCTGTCTAATTACAGCTGCTCTCCTCAGTCTCCGCTGTGACCCCAATCCCATCCGTATGGCCAGCTCTTAAATTACCCAGTGTAAGCTCGCTCTTCACCTCACTCAGGACTCAATGATCAGACAAGAATACTCATTCTGCAGAACAATACTGCAAAGCAGGAAGCATTTAAAGGAGCACTTTGGAAAAGGATCAAATATAGATATAAGCATTTCCACTTCTGCCAAGTTCCAAGTTTCGTTGATGAATCAAGACATAAATCTCTTCCTCAAACCCCATCCACGTCTTCACCGATGCCATACAGAGTCACTGAGGAAGTTCAGGACGCAGCATGACTTACTGTCATCTATAAACTTTATCTTGGAGAATGTTTCCCTTTAGCACTCTCTCTCTCTCTTTATATATATATATATATATATATATATATATATATATATATATATATATATATATATATATATATAATAAGTGGCAAAGTTTGTTTATTTGTCTTGAGCTAACGTTGCCATTTCTCTGTGGATTTTCACCAAATTTGGCAAGTAGGTCCAGGGATGACCCAGAATTTTGCAGATATAAGCAAAATTTATGTACTGGCCCCAGAAAGGTCCCTGGGGGGCACAACATTCACCCACCCCCTCCATTGGCCTTTCACGTTACATTTATCAACACAAACTCTCGACAGATCTTCACTAAACTTGGCACATAGGTACAGGAGATAGCCATAATTTAGCAGAACTCAGAAATTCCATATTTGGGCCCCAGTGGTGGATGTTTGGATGAATTAAGAAATATGGAGCAACAAAGTATCTTTAATTTCTTGGTGGATATCTTCTCTCTACCCTTCCCACTGACTATTGTATTACTCCTAAAACCCTTTTTCTGATATTTATATGAACATAGCACATTTTATCAGAACCTGAAATGTAAAAATCTACAAAGAAAAAATATTTTTCCCAGGATATATGTATTTGTGTTGCTCTAATAAAGAATATAAAACTAGAATTGTTTGTTTTTAATGTATTGTATATCACATACTAAAAAAAAAAATGTATGTCCAAGCTTCAACACCCCCCCGGAACCTGGCCAACGCCGAGTAACCTCATCTCATCTCATTATCTGTAGCCGCTTTATCCTTCTACAGGGTCGCAGGCAAGCTGGAGCCTATCCCAGCTGACTACGGGCGAAAGGCGGGGTACACCCTGGACAAGTCGCCAGGTCATCACAGGGCTGACACATAGACACAGACAACCATTCACACTCACATTCACACCCACGCTCAATTTAGAGTCACCAGTTAACCTAACCTGCATGTCTTTGGACTGTGGGGGAAACCGGAGCACCCGGAGGAAACCCACGCGGACACGGGGAGAACATGCAAACTCCGCACAGAAAGGCCCTCGCTGGCCACGGGGCTCGAACCCAGACCTTCTTGCTGTGAGGCGACAGCGCTAACCACTACACCACCGTGCCGCCCTGCCGAGTAACCTGCTAGTATATAATAAGTGGCAACTTTTGTTTGTTTGTTTGTTTGTCTTGAGCTACCGTCACCATTTCTCAATGGATTTTCACCAAATTTGGCAAGTAGGTACAGGGATGACACGGAATTTTGCAGATATAAACAAAATTAATGTATGAGTCCCAGATAGTCCCCAGTAGGCCTCTAGGTGGTGGATGTTTGGATTTTTGTTTGTCTTGGGTTAACATCACCATTTCTCGATGGATCTTCACCATATTTGACATGGAAGTCTGGGAGCAACCCAGAATTTTGCAAAACCTGGGCAACACTGGGTAACCTGCTAGTATATATAATAAGTGGCAAAGTTTGTTTGTCTTGAGCTAACGTCGGCATTTCTCAGTGGATTTTCACCAAATTTGGCAAGTAGGTCTGGGGATGACCCAGAATTTTGCACATATAAACAAAACTAATGTACAGGCCCCAGGGAGGTCCCTGAAGGGCACAACATCCACCCACCCCCTCCCTCAATGCCTTTCACATTACATTTATCAACACAAATGCTTGACAGATCTTCACTAAACTTGGCACATAGGTACAGGAGATAGCCACAATTTGGCAGAACTCAGAAAATCCATATTTGGGCCCCAGGGGGTCCACAGAGGAGGGATCCAGGGTATATTGGAGAAAGAATGGAATGCTGGAGATGGAGTTTCCAGGTAGAAGGAAAAAAGGAAGAGCAAAGATGAGATTTATGAATGGGGTGAAGGAGGACATGAGGACAGTTGGTGCGACAGAAAAAGATATGGAGGAGAGGAGAAGATGGAGGGACATCATCCGCTGTGGCGACCCCTAACGGGAACAGCTGAAAGAAGAAGAAGAAGAAATGTTCAACAAGAATAAGAAAGAATGCTGGAGATGGAGTTGCCAGGTAGAAGGAAAAGAGGAAGAGCAAAGATGAGATTTATGGATGTGGTGAAGGTGCGACACAAAAAGATACATAGGACAGGAGGAGATGGAGGGACATTATCCACTGTGGTGACCCCTAACAGGAACAGCCAAAAGAAGTAGTAGTTTAAAAGTAAAATGTTTGGATTATGCCTTGGAATACGCCTCTTATGAGTGTTGATAAATATTTGGGAAATATTCCAGAACTAAAATCGGATAAAAACTACAATTTGACATTCTTTAAGAAATTAAAAAGTAATAATAATAAAGCAAACACCTGTAGTATCAGAAGAATGGAACACTTTAGGATGTGATTTTATGAGAAAAATAACCAACCTCAGGATGGTAACAGAAATGTCACTTCATCACCACTACATTATTGATTATTTTCTGATAATACCATGACACGCAGTGGTTTTTTTTCTTCCTTTGCTTACAAAAGATGATGATGATCAAGGAAAGAGGTTGTAGGAAGTTGTACATACATACCGTAGGATGGGTGTAAAAATCATTAGATAATATATCTCATCATCTCTAGCCGTTTTATCCTTCTACAGGGTCGCAGGCAAGCTGGAGCCTATCCCAGCTGACTACAGGCGAAAGGCGGGGTACACCCTGGACAAGTCGCCAGGTCATCACAGGGCTGACACATAGACACAGACAACCATTCACACTCACACCTACGGTCAATTTAGAGTCACCAGTTAACCTAACCTGCATGTCTTTGGACTGTGGGGGAAACCGGAGCACCCGGAGGAAACCCACGCGGACACAGGGAGAACATGCAAACTCCACACAGAAAGGCCCTCGCCGGCCCCGGGGCTCGAACCCAGGACCTTCTTGCTGTGAGGCGACAGCGCTAACCACTACACCACCGTGCCGCCCTAATATATCTCATTCGGAAAGAAAAATGCTCACTTTTGAACTGACACAATTTCATATTTTCATGGTTAATCATTTTTTTAATAAGAAATAACTCCCAGAGAGAGAGAGAGAGAGAGAGGACAAAATCTATTCAATTACACATCTACAGAGGTACAACTGACAAACTCCAGCTATTTCTCTCTTATTAACTTCAGGAGAGTTAACCGCTATAATATAAAATATAACTTGTTTCAATGTTGTTTAAAGGTAACTGCAGTACAACCTACCGCAGGTTGGCCCAGTGGTTAGTGTGTCTGCCTCTCAACCAGGAGATTGTGAGTTCTACCCATAGTTGGGTTTTCCCAAAGACCATCACAACAAGAGTGCTCTGAGGGCACAATATCCCCCGCTGGCAACTGTGCCATAACTCTGATAAAATGCGACTGAATTGAATGAAATTGGAGTATGTGTATTATTGACATGTAACAAAGAATCCTGCCAAGTTTCGTGAAATTCCTCCAAAAATTGTAAAAGGAGTTGATTTCAGAAGGTGAGAACCCTTCTCGGGACGGATGGATGGATGGACATCGCCATGACATAATCCCCCTTCAGGCTTTTCGGCCAGCGGAGGATAAAAATGGTCCCTACACAGGACATTTGCCTGAGTAAAATTGACTCAAATTTAAGAAAATTTTACTCTATGCCAAATAACACTTGGTAAGAGTAAAAGTTACTCTTTTGATAGAGCCATTTTTCCAGAGTCAATTCTCCTCAGTTAAGTGTTAATATATAGATTGAGGCACTGCCTAAAAGCGGAGCTCCCATCCATTTCTGGGTTGTAGAATTTTCTTATATCATAGCCAGTCTCTTTTGTTTTATTTCTTTACTGGCAAGCACTGGCCACTAGGCGGTGTGTCTCATCTCATTAGCTGCTTTATCCTGTTCTACAGGGTCGCAGGCAAGCTGGAGCCTATCTCAGCTGACTACGGGCGAAAGGCGGGGTACACCCTGGACAAGTCGCCAGGTCATCACAGGGCTGACACATAGACACAGACAGCCATTCACACTCACATTCACACCTATGGTCAATTTAGAGTCGCCAGTTAACCTAACCTGCATGTCTTTGGACTGTGGGGGAAACCGGAGCACCCGGAGGAAACCCACGCGGACACGGGGAGAACATGCAAACTCCGCACAGAAAGGCCCTCGGGGCTCGAACCCGGACCTTCTTGCTGTGAGGCGACAGCGCTAACCACTACACCACCGTGCTAGGGGATGTGTATGACTGGTAATTACTAACACTGGCCACTAGGCGGTGTGTATGAGTGGTGGTACACATACACGTATACACCACAAAAAATCGATTCGATGAGTTAACCATTTTTTCTTAGGTATGGTGCTCCTCTCGCTCTTTGTGGTGGGATTTGACTCTATTCAGTGTGTCTTGAAATTAACTCTTGTACTATTTTACTCAGTTCAGAGCCACAACCAACTACTCTGTAATTTTACCCCCACTCCAACTCCATTTTTTACTCTCTAAACTCAAAATAGAGCAAAATTAACTATGTTTGAGGAAAATACTTTTAACTATGGGGAAAAAAAAAACCCTGCTCAGTCATTTTTCCTGTGTACTGCCATCTGGTGAGGCGCCGCAATACAGATGAAAGAAGGGAATCAAACTCTTGTGGTTACCAGAGGACCCACACACACACACACACACACACTGTAACCCTAGCTACATAATAGGTGAAAGGCTGAGGGCTACAGAAACGGAGATTGGTGACATCCAGTGGACCTTAAGGGTCTGGTTAGTACTGGGATGGGAGACTGCCTGGGAAGACCAGGTCCTGACATGGAGGGACTTTGACAGTATGAATTAGGCATGAAATGATTCACAATCCCATTCACAATATTGGATTATTTATCAACTTAAATATTATTTTGTTAAATTGCATAAAAAACTTTTTCATTTTCTTAATAACCAACAATAATTATTTACCCACATTTGTAAAGGTTGGAGTAAAATATAATAGCCTACTAAATAAAATGATCCTTTTATTAAAAATGAAAAAAGATAACAAATAGTCCTTTTCTTAATAAACTTTGATGAACATTTGTACTTCCTCCATTTGCTTCTCTTTTCTTTATCTTTCAGCAGTATGTAAAGGCCCGGTCCCACTGCACTTATGGATGCAAAGAGGATGTAAAACGTAAAAAAATCTTTGCCATCTGTTGGAAAACGCTATGCATCCGTTGTGTACTCATTGCATACGTGCTTCATATGCTCTATCCATCGAGCATCCGTCCACTGTGATTTCATCCGCGCAAAAAGTTTTGAGCTGCACAAAACTTTTAGAACGGATGAACTTTCCGCCGTGTACGATGTAAATCCGCGACATATACGAGCAACAAACGTTCTATGTCCGTTATCATCCGTTAAACGTCTGCTGTATCCTCTCTGCATCCTCTGGGCATCCTCGCAACTCACATCCGCTGCAGCTGAAAACGGAAAGAGGGAGGAAAGATAAGGTACATGAAACGTCTATTCATCGTTAGTAGCACGGAAATAGAAAGGATGTAAGCGTATGCATCTCGTATATAAAGTATTCAAAACGGACAAAGCGTTTATATCTGGGATGTATCTCGTATATTTAGGATGTCTGGAGTATGTCTAGAGTATGTAGAAGGACACCTAGCGCAGTGAACGGTCTGCATCCGATATACATCCGCGCAACATCCCCTTTGTTTCCGTTAGGCGTACGTGATGCATCCCCTTCACCCGCTATGCATCCGCTCTTTCTGCTATGCGTCCGCTTCTCAGTTATCACCGGTAACCCCTTCGGAGCTGTCATCCACTTCCATCCGCTTTCATCCGCTAGGCTTCCTATGAACATGCGTTTAACATCCCCGCTATATACTACCCACGTCCGTTCTTTTCCGTTCTGTTTTCACCAATTTTGTCCATTTCTGGAGCGGATGAAAACGGATAGAGCCACCCCCGAAATTTTGCTCGTCCGCTGTGTCCTTTTTGCATACGTTTTGTGTCCATCGGCCAGTGGGACTGGGCCTTAAAG
The DNA here is from genome assembly GCF_027579695.1 of Neoarius graeffei. Taxonomy (NCBI): domain Eukaryota; kingdom Metazoa; phylum Chordata; class Actinopteri; order Siluriformes; family Ariidae; genus Neoarius; species Neoarius graeffei. Next base: position 58,325,947 of record NC_083585.1, on the reverse strand, counting down.
AGATTGAGAGAGAGAGCTCTGATTTTTTGTTAAATCTATTTGTATTGTACACAATCACACAACAGCTCTTTCACATTTTAGATCTGTTTTTGTATGTTTTCATGACATTAGAGCTGTGTTACTTCCACATACGATGAAGTCACATGTATTCCCGCTATTGCAGGTTATTATACATTAGTATTGTAGGTTATTATACATCAGTGTTGTAGTCGAGTCACTAAACCTCGAGTCCGAGTCCAGTCTCGAGTCCCCAGTGCGCAAGCCCAAGTCAAATCGAAGTCATTCAAGAAAAGAAAATTTTGAGTCAAGTCCACTATTGATCTGAGTCGAGTCCAACACAAATGACACAGCTGTCACCCACGCACACATACACTCTAAAACACACTGATGGCTCTGAAACACTTTGAGTAGTGTGACGATGCATGTCCCATACCATAACCTACAATAAATTCACACAAAAAAAATATACATTCGATCAGTAATATGTAGGAAAAGGCTGGTGGCACTAATGCCATGCAGCCATGTCAAAAATATAACACTCTCACAAACATAACACTCTAATGTGCTTTACTGTAACAAATGCACTTGTGTGCATTTCGAAATGCAGATATAAATATCTTATGCCAAATTATTATGGCATGTTACAAAAAATAAAGAAAAAGTCTGAGTCTCCAATTTATGAGTCTGTTAAAGGAAAAGGCAACTTTTGTACAAAACCAGGTGTGTAATAGGAGAAAAACATATACGTAATCAATTCCGTTAATTATTTCCATTATATATCGAACATGAAAAAATATTTTTAACTTTGAAATCATGAATTGACACAGAGGAGTCAAAGTTGGAGGAGTCAGCCATTTTAAGATTGTGGGCAACTATAAACCAATCAGAATCTTTCGTTAATGCGCCTCCCTCTGATCTGTGACGTCACTGGGCCCATGAAAACAGTGTTTACAAGCAGATCACTGTGATTAGGAGTCCCGGCGGGTGGCTTGTATTCGATTCGTTTATATCCCGACCTTGTCAGCTGTCAGATTTATGTTCATGGACCCGGTAAGCTGGTAAATAATATTTTTTTATTTTTTCTTTACCAAATTCTAACAGAAAACGAGAGCGCCCGAAAGGGAAAACCGAGCCGAGCCGCTTCACGCATGCGCAGTAGGCTTGGTAGGACAAATCCAAATAGGAGTCATTCAGGATTCAGCCATGTTTTTGCTCCGTGTTTTTACTCGACCAAAGTTATACAGTATTATGAGCTTTAAGTTGAATAAATAAAACCATTTGGTGAAACTTTGAAGAAGCGATTGTACTGTTTTTTTACCTTATTACCATGAAGCACTGAAGAGTTCTTTTCAGTGGTGGGCCGCATGACGTCACACAGTAGATCAATATGGCGGAACGCATCTTCGCTGAGCTCAGCGCAAGCCCATATTATTAAAAGTTAAAAGATACTGTTATGCGGTCTGTTCTTCCTCTATAAATTCCATGATTGATTACTTTATATATTTATCTATCTATTTGTGGTGATTTTGTACAAAAGTTGCCTTTTCCTTTAATGCACGACTCCGAGTCCAAGTCTGAGTCATCAGTGCTCAAATCCAAGTCAAGTCATGAGTTGGACTTGAGTCCGAGTCCTGGACTCGAGTACTACAAGCCTGGTAGACAGCCCTAAACAATGCAACTACAGCTCAGAAAACAATAGCCTCATAATAACAGTGTTCTTTTTTTTAATTTCATTGATACAAATCATCAAATTTGTTTTGCGAATTTGTATTAACATCTTGCAATATATCGTTACATGCTTTCTATAAACAGATAAGTAAGCCATGCTATTCATCATCACATAAATTTTAATCATTTATAAATTGCTCTGCTATAAGAGAAATAAAACCTTTGAGGACAAGCTGTTCGAAGAAAATAAGTGTGTACTGGGAAGAGTAACTCATTGCACCACTGTATCGTTGATTATTTTCCTATAACAGCATGACACAGTGTTTTATTCCTTGTTTAATGCTCTAAGGCCCTTCTCATTTCCATCTATCCATCCCCCCTCCACCTGTGTCCCTGTCCTAAGGTGAGGATTACCGCCGCCGTCTCTGGACTTGAAGCCCCTGCTAACCTCCATGTGCTTCACCTTTTCATGGCCTCCCCCAGTGCAAGCTGTTCCTGGAGGCAGGCTTTGCCTGTTGTTTTGCCCCCTTGTGATGTTCATTTATCTCCACACACTCCTCTCTGACAGCCGCGGGCATGACAGCGGCTCCGGCCAAAGCCGCTCCGCTTTTCCCATCTGTTTGGCCCTGGACTGCGGGCATCTGCTCATCAGTGTAGTAGGGAACGTCAGAAGATGAGCCAAAGGACCGGGCAATGAAAGCAGTGTTTATATCTATATATGTGTGTGTGTGTGTGTGTGTGTGTGTGTGTGTGTGTGTTGGCCAGAAAAGCCACAGTAGGTCTCAGTCTTGGAGAGGTCAGCGTCTTTGTTGTGGATGTTTCCAGAAACAGACTTGCTGTGAAGCCAGACCGACCTCCGTCAGCAGGGGCTTGACTTTTCCTCACACAGGGTCAAAGCACTGTATACTGTACGTGTGTGCAGCAGTCCACATGTGTGTGTGTGTGAGATGAGTGGACATTAAAAAAAAAAAAAAAAGGAGGCTACTGCAAGTGAAGAAGCCTATTAAATCTTGGCGAGTGTGATGATGTGACTCTTAAAGCAGCATTGAGTTTCGTATTGATCGCACACCTCATCTGGATTATCGTGTGGATGTGGAGGAGTGTGCCAACTTTCTAATGTACTCAGGGGTGACAGTGAAGTTCTGCATGTTCACGACTTCCTCTGAACAGCAATATCAGCAATCCTATGTTCAGAGAAGACTGAAGTAGAGTTAATACTGCAACTGCATTTATTACGAATGCATTCGTCAAACAGAATTAAATACAGGGCTGTATTTAGAATTAGTATTTAGAAAGTGTGCACATCTGTATTCAGGCTTCAGGCTCAAGTGCTCAGTCCCAGGTATATTTAAGCCCAAAGTATTTATCATCCTGCAAATCTATCTGCCCACGTAATTAAGATCCTGCATATTTATTTTCCTGCATGTTTATCATCGAGTATTTACTGTACTGTCAAATTAACATCCTAGTTTCTATTAAACACTGTGAATTAGTTTTTATCGGCATATACTACTATACAATAGTGCAGTAGTGATTTACTTTTCAACAGTATTTATTTTTATTTATTTTTCAACAATGTTTATTTACTTTATTTATTTTATTTCATTTTATTTTAATTTATTATTTATATTATATAATTTTATCATTAATTTTATTTTATTTATTTCGTTATGTTCTTTATTTTTCATTATAAATTTTCTATTTATTTTACAATTTTTCTTTCAATTTATTTTTCAACAGTATATATTTTTATTTTTCTATAATATTTTTATTTCTTTATTTTATGTTATTTTATTATTTTATTTGTGTTTCTTATTTTATTGATATAATTATTTTTATTATTTATTTTGCAATATGTTTCTTTATAAATTTTCTATATATTTAAAAAAATTAAATATATTTTTCAACAGGACAAATTATTATTTATTTGTCAACAGTATGTTTTTTTTATTTATTTATTTATTTATTTATTTATGTAATAATATTTTTTTCTTTATAAATTTTCTATTTATATTACAATTTTTTAAATTAATTTTTCAACAGTATATATTTTAATTTATTCTTGAACAATATTTTTTCTTTATTTGTAAATTTTCTATTTTACTGTTTTTTTTTCAATTTATTTTTCAACAGTATTTGTTTTTATTTATTTCTAAACTCAATATTGATTTATTTTTCTTGCTTATCTTTAATAAAATTGGGTTATTATGGAAATGTTATTGTTTTATTGTGCCTGAACACTTGGCACAGCATAACTAAAAACAAGACTATGATCATGTAATAGATTTTGAAAGTATTAACCAATGGAGCAGGCTATCGAATTAAAGCCAAATATATTTATGACCCTGAGTATTTATCGCCCAGAGTATTATTTTGAATATTTATCATACAGAGTATTCATCATTGAATATTTATCATCCTGTGCATCATTCTGAGGATTTGTCATCCAGAGTATTTATCATTCGGAGTCCTATGAACAGCATAATCAAAACCCAGTGTAAATGAACATCCTGTCTAACTCTCTCCTGGCATATAAGTATTTATCATCCTATGGATTTACCGTCTTGTGTATTCAGCATCCTGCATAATTTTTTGTTCCAGAAGAAACAATATTTTGCTCCAGTGTCGACAAGTTATATAGAGAAACAACAACTTCTTTCAGCTGCTCCCATTACATCATCTTGATCTGCATATTTGACTTGGCATTGGTTTTACACCGAATGTCCTTCCTGACGCAGCCCTCCTCGATCTATCCAGGCTTGGGACTGGCACTAAGTACACACTGGCTTGTGCAACCCTAGTGGCTGGGTGTTTTTTTACCAAACCTACATGTCTTTGAACTATGGGAGGAAACCAGAGCACCTGGAGGAAGCCCACACAGACACCAGGAGGACATGCAAACTCCACACAGAAAGGCCATGAGGTTCGAACCTGAGCCTTCTTAAGGCCTCTGCATGCTCTTGCGACAAGGCTTTCGCAGATAGCTTTTCGCAGACAGTTGTAATTTATTGTTGAGCGGGGAGTAATAGGCGTGCGCAATGTTATTCACCGGCACAACGCAAGGGGGCGCGAAGTCGCTAGGAGTAGTTGGTGGGTGTGGTTAGTGAAGTGTTTATCCTCCGGTTACTTATAATGACTAGAACTTTTTTTTTATAATGACTAGAACTGAAGTCGTATACTGTAGATGTACGTACTTCCTCAATCAACCGCTCTTCATGCTGCTCCATCTTTGCTCGTGTTTTTAAAAATGGCGGTCGTGAAAACAAAACAAACCGGGAAAGTAGGGAAGCGGAAGTGCGTGTACAGCGGATGTAGAGTGGACCAATCAGAGCCCTCTTGTCTGCGACGCTTCTGCGGTGGTCACAATTTTTGGGAGGTGCGCGCAGAGCGTCTGCGAAGGTGGGGGGGCTACGCAGACGCTATCTGTGACACCATCTGCGAGGACTGCGTTGTCAGCATAAATTGGCCTTTAGGCTTCTTAGGGCAACTTTTTGGGCAATGTTGCTGGGCAATTGTGCTTCGACACTTTCCCATTGAGATTGGGCAACATAATTTCTATCTGAACAATTTTGATTGTTTTGGACAACTTTTTAAGATCATCCAATTAATCAGAGTGCTAGCAGCCAATCACATGACCACCTGAGAGCTTCTGAAATTTTCAACAAAGAAAGATGGCGGCGTCTCCGACAGTGGACTGAAGAAAAAGAAAGAGAGACAACTTGTATCTTTTTATGTCAGTAAGTTATGTTCTGTGTAAACCCACTGTGGTGATTTTCTCTCATCAAATGCTTAGAAAACCAACAGACATCTATTTTTATGCTCAGGTTGGAATTAAGTCATCAATTTATTTGTTTTTTCAGCTAAGTGTAAACTGCCATTAGCTAACCACTGCTCCACTGATATTGAATGGGATTTAGCGAACTAGTGGTGGTTTTTGCTAACATAGTTGGCTGAAAGTTATCACTAGCTATGTAGGGACAACGTTAGCTCTCTTGTGTCAAGTTAAAAGTGATGGGCAGTTCATGTTTTTTTTTTTTTAATTGTAATAGAGATTGTCGAACTTACATCTGATCTACAACCCCGATTCCAAAAAAGTTGGGACAAAGTACAAATTGTAAATAAAAATGGAATGCAATGACGTGGAAGTTTCAAAATTCCATATTTTATTCAGAATAGAACATAGATGACATATCAAATGTTTAAACTGGGAAACTATCATTTAAAGAGAAAAATTAGGTGATTTTAAATTTCATGACAACAAGACATCTCAAAAAAGTTGGGACAAGGCCATGTTTGCCACTGTGAGACATCCCCTTTTCTCTTTACAACAGTCTGTAAACGTCTGGGGACTGAGGAGACAAGTTGCTCAAGTTTAGGGATAGGAATGTTAACCCATTCTTGTCTAATGTAGGATTCTAGTTGCTCAACTGTCTTAGGTCTTTTTTGTCGTATCTTCCGTTTTATGATGCACCAAATGTTTTCTATGGGTGAAAGATCTGGACTGCAGGCTGGCCAGTTCAGTACCCGGACCCTTCTTCTACGCAGCCATGATGCTGTAATTGATGCAGTATGTGATTTGGCATTGTCATGTTGGAAAATGCAAGGTCTTCCCTGAAAGAGACGTTATCTGGATGGGACCATATGTTGTTCTAGAACCTGGATATACCTTTCAGCATTCATGGTGTCTTTCAAGATGTGTAAGCTGCCCGTGCCACACACACTAATGCAACCCCATACCATCAGAGATGCAGGCTTCTGAACTGAGCGCCGATAACAACTTGGGTCGTCCTTCTCCTCTTTAGTCCGAATGACACGGCGTCCCTGATTTCCATAAAGAACTTCAAATTTTGATTCGTCTGACCACAGAACAGTTTTCCACTTTGCCACAGTCCATTTTAAATGAGCCTTGGCCCAGAGAAGACGTCTGCGCTTCTGGATCATGTTTAGATACGGCTTCTTCTTTGAACTATAGAGTTTTAGCTGGCAACGGCGGATGGCACGGTGAATTGTGTTCACAGATAATGTTCTCTGGAAATATTCCTGCGCCCATTTTGTGATTTCCAATACAGAAGCATGCCTGTATGTGATGCAGTGCCGTCTAAGGGCCCGAAGATCACGGGCACCCAGTATGGTTTTCCAGCCTTGACCCTTACGCACAGAGATTCTTCCAGATTCTCTGAATCTTTTGATGATACTATGCCCTGTAGATGATGATATGTTCAAACTCTTTGCAATTTTACACTGTCGAACTCCTTTCTGATATTGCGCCACTATTTGTCAGCGCAGAATTAGGGGGATTGGTGATCCTCTTCCCATCTTTACTTCTGAGAGCCGCTGCCACTCCAAGATGCTCTTTTTATACCCAGTCATGTTAATGACCTATTGCCAATTGACCTAATGAGTTGCAATTTGGTCCTCCAGCTGTTCCTTTTTTGTACCTTTAACTTTTCCAGCCTCTTATTGCCCCTGTCCCAACTTTTTTGAGATGTGTTGCTGTCATGAAATTTCAAATGAGCCAATATTTGGCATGAAATTTCAAAATGTCTCACTTTCGACATTTGATATGTTGTCTATGTTCTATTGTGAATACAATATCAGTTTTTGAGATTTGTAAATTATTGTATTCCGTTTTTATTTACAATTTGTGCTTTGTCCCAACTTTTTTGGAATTGGGGTTGTAATTCACATCCAGAGCACGACTACTTGTGGAACCCGAGGGTGAAACAGTCCATACTTTGGGATCTAAAACAGAACAAAAGACTTTCAGGAGGTCTGTCAGCCCCTTTTCTTCCTCAGCAGCATCTCCTGGTCCATGTCGTTTTGTTTTGTTTTTGCTGAGATGAGAATTAAACAATGATGTTTTTGTGATGTATGTGTCAGTTATGAGTTATAGCATATGGGATTGAGGCTTGTAGCACTTTTAAAGATTTAAAAAAAGTGTTTATTAATAGAATAATGCAGTTACTTTGACTTGTAATTGTTAAAATAATAGCAAATGATGGTAAATTTTGACCAGAGTATCTATTCAGTTTTGTTCCAGAAGTGATACTTACTCAAGCAAAATAAATAAAAGCTGAAGCCAAGACAAAAGAAGTGACAGCTGCAAATGTTTCACTGTCTATCTTTGCGGTGTCTGTCTCTCTGGTAACGGATTTGCTCTTATCTGATTGGTTGTTGCCAATCACCTGTTGCTCTAATTAGTTGCCCGTTGCTGGTAGCATTGCCCAAAAAGTTGCCCTGGGTATCATCACTTTTACAGTGATGCTAATCACTGCACCACTTATATCGAAAACCCCGACACATCTGACTTGCAACGTTTTATAAATTTAACAGCAGAGTTCACCACGTTCTCCCCGTATCTATGTTGGTTTTCTCCGGGTTCTCCAGTTTCCTCCCAGCGCTAATAAACATGCCAGGAGGTGGACTGGCTCTCCTAAATTGTCCCTTGGCATGACTTGAAAACCTTACGTTGAGATGTAATTAGAGAAGCCCTGCCCAGAGTGCTCGAACTAGCAACCTAGGAAGTGGTTTTAATAACCAGAATTCTCCACCCATTTAAAATCATGTTAAGCATAAACTGAGTGTGAATACACTCAACTTTCTTGTTTAAACTGTAGCTCAGTCTGCACACACACCCCTCTGTAATCCGCCCTGCTGGTGTAAAAGATCACGCTAGCCTAACAGCAGAGGTGTCAAATTAAAGATTATAGAATTATCCTGCATCACACACACACACACACACACACACCTCTCAATCATTAGCGAGATTAGGGCAGAGAGCCCCCCGTGCTCATCAATGGATGTCCGTCAGAAATCCCTTCTGCACCATTTAGTCCATTCTGCTCCTGCTCCGGCTTCCTCCCCTGCACATTAACATTTCATCAGGTAATTATGCCCATAACAGCCTGCAAGCTCACGTACCATTTAACTGTTAATGACAATTCAGTGCATATGTGTGAGTGTGTGTGTGTGTGTGAGAGAGAGAGAGAGAGACTGATCGAGATAAAGAGTCCATTTCAGTATATCCTGAGTATTTTTCATCAGAAGAAAGTGTGCTTTCTAAAGCAAACAATTTACTGTAATATGATTATTCTCTCTCTCTCTCTCTCTCTCTCATTTTCCTTTTTTTTCCTCATTTAGGATTCTTTATGTTGCTTTTTTATTTCTCGGCTGTGTAGGATTGACAACGGTGCTCCCCAAATCATGAAAGATTAATGTAAAAAGGATGCATAATTAAGCAATTTAATTCCAGACTTTCTGGAACATTACTCATTCTTTGCTTTTTCCTTCTCACTCCCCTCCTCTTTTTTTTGGTGTAAAGATAATCAGAACAGGCAGAGGCATTTCATCTGAGCAATGAGATGATCTGAAAAAGGGGGTTGTCTGGTGAGCAAAGACAAATCCCCTCTTATGAATATGCAAAAAGAAAAAAGAAACAAATAACACTGCAAGTATTGCTTTTGGGAAACACACACACACACACACACCTTGGGACAATAATGTTGTGTGTCTCTAGAATGTAGAACACCAACTATAAAAGCAGTGATGTGAAAATACTTGGACAGAATTGAAAATTAAATGTAAAAATGCACAGGAAATTGGACTAAAGATGAAAAAATAAATATATTATTGTTGTTGTTGTTGAACATTATTAAGCCTGTCAAACTGCCATTTAATCCACACACCAAGCTGAAAATGGAATAAAAGTAGAAAAGTCCTTGAGTGATTTTTTTTAAAGCATTTTTACGCTTGGTATTTTAAAGCGTATGCAAAATCATTTCATAGGCTGAAATTCCAATTCATCCCTACTGTAAACAGAATAATTTAATCAGATTAGCCAAAACCATTGCCACTTAAATTTATGCTAAAGTAATGACTTCGAGTAAAAAATGTGATGGCTTTGGTTGTCCCTCTGTGGGAACTCTTAAAGCTTGACTAAGATGACATTTTGCATGTCAGACAAACATAGTTTTGAAGATGAGATTTTGTACATCATTATCAGTGTGTATATATATATATATATATATATATATATATATATATATATATATATATATATATATATATATATATATATATATATATATATATATGGGGCGGCACGGTGGTGCAGTGGTTAGCGCTGTCGCCTCACAGCAAGAAGGTCCTGGGTTCGAGCCCCGGGGCCGGCGAGGGCCTTTCTGTGCGGAGTTTGCATGTTCTCCCCGTGTCCGCGTGGGTTTCCTCCGGGTGCTCCGGTTTCCCCCACAGTCCAAAGACATGCAGGTTAGGTTAACTGGTGACTCTAAATTGACCGTAGGTGTGAATGTGAGTGTGAATGGTTGTCTGTGTCTATGTGTCAGCCCTGTGATGACCTGGCGACTTGTCCAGGGTGCACCCCGCCTTTCGACCGTAGTCAGCTGGGATAGGCTCCAGCTTGCCTGCGACCCTGTAGAAGGATGAAGCAGCTAGAGATAATGAGATTATATATATATATATATATATATATATATATATATATTTTTTTTTTTTTTTCAAGAACACATGGCATTTCTGCAGTGTTACGGCTCTCTGGTTTGGGTCACTTTACTAGCTCACATCGACAAAATATTCTGCAAACAAAACACACGGAATGTTTGAGTCACTTCCTGCAGTCGGGGTGATTCAGAGTGGAGTCACTTTTGGACGGCAAATGTATTCATGTGGAAGTGGACCTCATGGACATTCTCACATCAGGTGTTTGGGTTGCTTCGGGCCCAATGAACCACACCAAGGTGAAGAACACATTGAGGTAAAGAACACACCAAGACAAACAACAGATTGATTCAGAGTCGATTCATTTGTTGACATCAAATGTATTCAACTGGAAGTGGACCACTCAGACGCTTTCGGATCAGGTGTTTGGGTCGCTTCGGCCCCAATGAACCACACCAAGGTGAAGAACACACTGAGGTAAAGAACACACCAAGACAAACAACAGATTGATTCAGAGTCGATTCATTTGTTGACATCAAATGTATTCAACTGGAAGTGAACCTCTCCGACGCTTTCGGATCAGGTGTTTGGGTCGCTTCAGGCCCAATGAACCACACCAAGGTGAAGAACACACCACGGTGAACAACGGATTGATTAAGAATTGATTCGGTTTTTGACGTCAAATGAATTCACGTAGGTGTAGACCGCTCAGATGCTCTCGGATCAGGTGTTTAGGTTGTTTCGTGCCTAATGAACCACACCAAGGTGAACAACAGATTGATTCAGAGTCAATTCATTTGTTGACATCAAATGTATTCAAGTGGAAGTGGACCTTTCAGATGCTCTCGGTTCAGGTGTTTGGGATGCTTCATGCCTAATGAACCACATCAAGGTGAAGAACACACCATGGTGAACAACCGATTGATTGAGAGTTGATTCACTTTTGGATATCAAATGAATTCATGTAGATGCAGACTGCTCGGACGCTCTCGGATCAGATGTTTAGGTTGTCTTGTACTTAATGAACCACACTGAGGTGAAGAGCACACCAAGGAGAAAAACAGATTGATTCAGAGTCAATTCATTTTTTGACATCAAATCAATTCACGTGGGAGGGGACCTCTCGGATGCTCTTGATTCAGGTGTTTGGGTTGTTGTGTGTCTAATGAACCACACTGAGAAGAAAAACCGATTGATTCAGAGTCGATTCATTTTTTGATGTCAAATGCGTTCACGAAGACGTGGACTGCACAGACGCTCTTGGATCAGGTGTTTAGGTTGCTTCGTGCCTAACAAACCACACCGAGGTGAAGAACAGATTGATTGAGAGTTGATTCACTTTTTTGATTTTAGCAGCTCACATCGACAAAACATTCTGCAACCCAGAACATACGGAATGTTTGATTCATTTCATGCAGTCGGGGTGATTCAGAATCGAGTCACTTTTGGATGGCAAGAGAATTCACATGAAAGTGGACCACTTGGATGCCCTTGGATCAGGTGTTTAGGTTGTTTTGTGCCGAATGAACCACACCAACGTAAAGAACACACCAAGGTGAACAACAGTTGATTCAGAGTCGATGCACTTTTTTGACATCAAATGAATTAATGTAGACGTGGACCGCTTGGACGCTCCTGGATCAGATGTTTAGGTTGTCTTGTACTTAATGAACCACACTGAGGTGAAGAGCACACTTGGATCAGGTGTTTAGGTTGTTTTGTACCGAATGAATCACACCAACGTAAAGAACACACCAAGGTGAACAACAGTTGATTCAAAGTCGATGCACTTTTTTGACTTCAAATGAATTCATGTAGACGTGGACCGCTCGGACGCTCCTGGATCAGGTCTTTAGGTTGTTTTGTACCAAATGAACCACACCAAGGTGAACAACAGATTGATTCAGAGTCGTTTCACTTTTTGACATCAAATGAATTGACGAAACAGTGGACTGCTCAGATGCTCTCGGACCAGGTGTTTAGATTGCTTTGTGCCCAATGAACCACACAAAGGTGAAGAACACACCATGGTTTTATTCAAATGAACTAAACCTTACACATATTCACATATTAGCAATAAAAGTACGAAACAAAGTGACTTATCACAATAAACCCCCAAACTCAAACAAGTCAAGTCAAAGTCCCTCTCATGCCAGAATGTGGTCTTCCCAGGCAGTCTCCTGTCCCAGTACTAACCAACTCTTTAAGGCGTATGGGTGCGGTGCCGATCTCCTTTTCGATAGCTCTCAGCCTCTTGCCTATACAGCTAGGGTTACAGTGGGGGGGCGGGTTCTCTGGTAACCATGAGAGTTTGACTTCCCCACTTACCTCTGTATTGTAACATGCCTTGACAGACGGTAGTAGGTACCATTTTTATGATGCTCTTTGGTACAACCCAACTGCAAGTTGAACTTGCGATCTCCCTGTCAAGAGGCAGACATGCTAACCACTAGGCCAACTCATGGTCACTCCAACAAGTACATTATTATTATACTACCAGGCGGCACGGTGGTGTAGTGGTTAGCGCTGTCACCTCACAGCAAGAAGGTCCTGGGTTCGAGCCCCGGGGCCGGCGAGGGCCTTTCTGTGTGGAGTTTGCATGTTCTCCCCGTGTCCACGTGGGTTTCCTCCGGGTGCTCCGGTTTCCCCCAAAGACAAGCAGGTTAGGTTAACTGGTGACTCTAAATTGACCGTAGGTGTGAATGGTTGTCTGTGTCTATGTGTCAGCCCTGTGATGACCTGGCGACTTGTCCAGGGTGTACCCCGCCTTTCGCCCGTAGTCAGCTGGGATAGGCTCCAGCTTGCCTGCGACCCTGTAGAAGGATAAAGCGGCTAGAGATAATGAGATGAGATGAGATTATACTACCAAGGAATCACAAACAGACTTGTGCAGATTATACAAAACACAAACTAGCGCTTTAAACCGATTAGCCCCAACAATGCTAGCTTTGATTACATTTAATTCGCATTAAATCAGCTATAGATTGGATGGATTAAATCTGTCCTGTTTTTCCAGAGCTGATCCAGAGACATAAAGAAGGCACAAGATTGCTTCGAGTTTTCTCTCTAGCAATTATAAACCTAGAGGAGGGAATTCACAATTGTAATTTTATGTCATTTCCTGGAACAATCAAAATTAAAATCTACTTCCTGCCAACATCAGTCGTTCTTTAATACGATTAACCGAGACACCCATCTACACAGATTATTTTACAGATCTGTTTTAAATATTAAAACGCTTGTTAAATATCGCACCGTATCACGCCATCTTAGCACCGCGCCACATCAGCTGTATGCACGTTTTAATACATTACGGATCATGGAATGCCTTTAGGAAACAACTTTATCTTGTAATTAATGGCTGCATTATCCACCTCGACTATGTTTCAGCTAATTATCGTTGGAAAACGTGACAAGAACACGCACCCCCCTCCCCACCTTCACACCCACACTCTGGAAGGATCACAGACGGAGAAATTAATCTCATCAGTAAACATGTTTCCACATCCTTTTTGGTTTGAAGGATGAAATTAGGAACAAATCAATATGTTAATAGGAACCAGGCTGATTTGCATTATAATAGCAAATAAGTAAACGTGGGAGATTTAGATGTTTGAGATTTGGAAACTGAAAATCGAGGGTTTCACCACTTTATAGTTGTAGATCTTTCAACAGGAAGGAGTGCACAAGCGTTTTACATAACAATCTTCATCCCAAAAAAAAAATAATTCAACATCAAAAAACCCTGTTTCTAATTTCATTTATAAACCAGAACATCAAGGACGTAGTCGCTCATCTGGCCTGCCATCAAAATAACCATGACGACCAAAACATCAAACAGAACTCAAATGTGACGATGTGAGAGAGGACCAACGTCCACGACAAACTGTTTACAACAGGAACATCAACAAAGGACTAAATTTTGTTCCCTGAGGGAAGATCGACCCAAAACATCGTTTAGAACTGAATTCGTATGATAAATGAGAGAGAAGATACAATTCTAGTCAGAAGAAAATGTGTTAAGTTGACCTAATTACGAATTTGTTAGCAAAAAAAAAAAAATTTGACAATACAATGACCAAGTTTTGTGCAGAAGGTCGAGTTGTTTCAAATAAAACAATCATAACTGAAATCCGGCGGCACGGTGGTGTAGTGGTTAGCGCTGTCACCTCACAGCAAGAAGGTCCGGGTTCGAGCCCCGTGGCTGGCGAGGGCCTTTCTGTGTGGAGTTTGCATGTTCTCCTCGTGTCCGCGTGGGTTTCCTCTGGGTGCTCCGGTTTCCCCCACAGTCCAAAGACATGCAGGTTAGGTTAACTGGTGACTCTAAATTGAGCGTAGGTGTGAATGTGAGTGTGAATGGTTGTCTGTGTCTATGTGTCAGCCCTGTGATGACCTGGTGACTTGTCCAGGGTGTACCCCGCCTTTCGCCCGTAGTCAGCTGGGATAGGCTCCAGCTCGCCTGCGACCCTGTAGAACAGGATAAAGCGGCTAGACATAATGAGATAATGAGATGAGATAACTGAAATCCATTGAGAACCAAGGGAGGAGATATGATTTAACTTAAAGTTGTAAACAAATTGTTTACAACAAGGAAACCAACAAACAAATGGCCACATTTTGCTCCTCAAGGGAAGATCTACCCAAAACATTGATCAGAACTGAAATCAGATGAGAACTGAGAGAGGAGATACAATTCTAGCACAGGCCATTGCTCCAAGACAACAAGGGAGGCTCAGCCTCCTCTAAAAATGACGAACATCGTGTAGGATGAATTGCGCTAGGCTTATGTTATAGCTGACCTTATAACATTGCTATTTCAGATCCAGAATCATAGAAATATATGTGCTCAACCCAACTACAGTGCGAAATCATTCCGTTATAACTTTCCCCAGTTCGCCTAATGTGTGCGTGAGTTTTTCCCCCTCGTGACAGCGCAATGCAGCCCAGCATCAGTGGATTGGGAGCTATGTGCTTGTCAATCTCAAAATGCAAGACGATTATTGGACAAATACTGCGAAAATGCCCGCCCACGGAGTCTCACGGACTCCCAGCCTCAATGGACTTCAACGGCATTTGGGAGCTATGCGCTTTTCAATCTCAAAATGCAAGACGGTTATTGGACAAATACTGCGAAAATGCCCGCCCATGGACTCCCAGCCTCACATGGGAGGGACATGGCAGGTTCCGCAAGGAGACTGGTGATTGGTGAAAGCGGCCGGATATTTTCTTTGATTGACAGCTCATTTCAAATACAGACAGGCAGCGGTACAGTGTTGCCAGATTGGGGGTTTCCCGCCCAATTGGGCGGTTTTAAGTGCATTTTGGCGGGTTTTGAACATATTTTGGGCTGGATAACGTCAGCAGTATCTGGCAACATCAGTTCAGTCCCATGCGGATTCGCAAGTGCTGTGGTGTATTGTAAGATATCAGCTTACATTTCGATTTCATTCATTACATACAGTTTCTACCAGCTTTTTTAGTTTGTATATATTTTCATTGTAAATAAAGTGTAAATATAGTGTTGTCAAGTTTGCTATCTTAGTTCCAGAAATTTTGTTTATTTGAGTGACTGAACTTGAACTTGAGGGGGCTAGTCAGCTAGCAAGAAAGCTGCGTACGGATGCCAAGCATTGCTGATTTAATTTTGGCGAAGCCATTTGCCAGTCTTCCTTTCGAGGAAAAAATTTAAATTAAAGAGCAGGGTAGACCAACGCCTCAAACTGACTTGGTGAAAAAGGTAGGGAATAATACTCGTTCCTTTCAGCTCTCCTGGTACGAGAAAGTGAATTGGCTAACAGCAAGTGACCCACATCAACAACAGTAAATAGGCTACTTTAGTAATATGTCATGGATGGACCAAAAATATAGAATCTATTTAAAATGTTTATGCTGAGTATATTATATTGGAATATATATTTTTCTAGATATGAATTAAACACAGCTACAATTTGGAAAACATTTTTAAACAAAAACACAGCCGAGAACATTTCACACTACAGACCTGGATTAAAAGTGAAGGGTTATCTAAATTGTCAATAAAACATTTCTCAGTCAAAATAAGTAAAATATAGGGAAAGCGTCATTGAATGAAATGTGTGGCACCCAGCTCTACTGCTGAGGTTCCTGACAAAGAGCTGCTTTCAATAATGATCAATTTTTAAACAACATGCCACAATTTTAAAATATAAAATGTTAAAATATACCCCCCCCCAACACCACCATCATGTATATTGGACAGTAGGCTAATGGGCCAAAAGAACCTGTTATTTCACAGTTTGTGACCCTGCCAACAATCAGCCAGATCAGAGGCAAGACTGATGTTTTTTCTTTTAAAATCTGGAAATATCGTAACCAACCAGCCTCCCCTGTTTGAAAGACTACCAGCCGCCACTGAATTCTAGTGAGAAGTCCCAAAACTCAATAAGTTTACCTAATTAGCAGTTCGTTAGCAAATTTTTTTGCCAAAACAATGACCAAGTGTTGTGCAGAAGGTCTAGTTCTTTAAAACAAAACAATCCGAACTGAAATCTAGTGAGAATTGAGGGAGGAGATACGATTTAACTGAAAATAAACAAAGCTGTCAACAAATTGTTTACAACAGAAAAATCAACATACAAGCAACCAAGTTTTGTTCCTCAAGGGAAGATCGACCCAAAACATCAATCAGAACTGGAATCAGGTGAGAAATCAGGGAGGAGATACAATTCTAGTGAGAGGCCTGGAAAATTCATTAATTTGGCCTAATTAGTAACTCGTTAGCAAAAAAAAAAGACAGAACAATGACCAAGTTTTGTGTGGAACAATCAAAATGGAAATCTGTGGAGAACTGATGGAGGAGATACGATTTAACTGAATTGTGGACAACGGATGGACGACGGACACCATGCCATGGCAACAGCTAATCGGCTTTAGGGACAGATGAGCTACTAATGATGACAGTCAGAACCAGATAACAATAAAACCATGGTGTTTATTTGTGCCGATGTAGAACACATTATAGAAATTAATCATGTCTCATGTTGCAGCTAAAATACGAGAAAAAAAAATCTTTCCCATATACAATGTAATGTGACAGTCGTGTGTGTGTGTGTGTGTGTGTGTGTGTGTGTGTGTATGTATATATACAGTACACACACACACACACATATACGACCATCACATTGCATTTTACCTCAACAGTGCTCTCTAGTCTAACAGAAGGCGTCCAAGTGGCAGCATGACTCCCTCCATTTAACCTACATTCTAATTAAATGATCTGCCAATAACCTGCTTTACTCGATGTAATTTGATGAACATGTGTTTATTTAGCTATGATTATCGTCCAACCTGCTAAGTCTTCCTTCATGGAGATACAGCTGTTACATCTGACACTTCTGTAATGTCCCACACAAAACCTAAACCTGCTATAACTATATACCCTCCCCCCCAAAAAAAAGGGGGGGGGGGGTACTAAACGGTGGCTACTTTGAAGAATCTAAAATATGATTTTTTTTAACCACTTTTTTGTTTATCACAAAATCCCATAGTGTTCCAGATGGTGGTTCAGAGTTTTGGTGTCTTCAGCGGAGAAAATGGTCAAAATACAAAAGAACCTATGAGTAAGTATGGGGTGTACAAACTTTTGACTAGTACGGTGTATGTACTACAAATCACCGATACTGTATGAATCACTTAAGGATTTAATTTGCACTTTTTAAAAATCAACCTCCTCCCTTTGTTCATTACACATCCTCCCTTTATTCATTACACATCCTCCCTTTATTCATTACACATCTTGTATTCACTGTTGATGCACGACTGTCTTTGTTGATTGTCATTGTTTTGTTCTGTTATACTGTAAAGCCTTTGAGTTGGTATACTAATAAAAAAAAGAAAAAAGGAAAAAAAAGACCACTTCTCAGAATTCACAGCAGCCTTCAAATATGGCCACCATGGACTACAACACCCATCATGCCCCACACCGTTCACAGTCCCCTGAGTTCTAATCACACACACCTGTTCCTGATCACAGACACAATCACAATTCAACCGTTTAAGGACTGTCAGGTCACATGGTCATTGTGAAGTAAAGCTGGGTATACACTGTGCGATTTTTCGCCTGATTTTGACATGATTTTCACTCGTGTGACTATTTTGGAGATCGGCCCAAGTTTTGGCTCAATCGTGCGTCTCCGATCGTGTAGTATACATGGGGTAACGACAAGCGATTAACACCTCACCTCACGACCTCCTCCCGATCGATCGGATGAAAATCAAACCTGTTTGAAATCCTGAGCATCGCATCCGAGCATCGGATCGTATAGTGTGAGAACAGGAATCGTAAGCTGCGTGCTGTTTACCCCTGCGATTCACTCGTACAGTGCGAGCAGCAGCTGAATACCGCGATTGAAAAAATCGCACAGTGTATGCCCAGCTTAAGTATTCAGTTACTAAAAAGAAAACAACAAACAAATGCTTGATTCTGTTTGGTCTAATTGTTGATATGGTAAAGTTTTCTTCAGGAAATGTTGATTTACCGCCAGCATCAGTGCTTTGTAACACTCAGAGGTAAAGCTGTAACTAAGTTTCCCAACATGAGCACATCATGATTGCAGAGCTCACATTCTGTGGTTTCTCTGTAACATGATAAATGATATCATCATTTAAAATAATTAAAGGATGTGCAGTTATTGGAAAACAATCAGTTGTGGGATGGTATCGGTAACTCTCACCCTGTCGTTGGTTATTTTCCTACAGCAACACAACTTAAAGTAGTATTGTAGTCAAGAACACTTAAATCGAGAACAAGTCATGACCATGGCCAAGACTTTGAGGGGTTGAGATCAAGTCAAGACCAAGGCAGGGGGAGACTGAGTCAAGACCAGGACCAGACCAGTGGGTGTGAAGGGGGATGGGGGAGGGATGATGTCCGTTCACAGGAATGAACATTTTGAATGAGCAATGAGTCATGTGGGCGGCACGGTGGTGTAATGGTTGGCATTGTTGCCTCACAGAAAGAAGGTTCTGGGTTTGAGCTCAATGGCCGACAGGGGCCTTAAGTAAGCATTGCTTGATGGTAATGTCATTTACATTTGAATTACTTTTGATTCCTAATTAAGTTCCCAAAATCTGAACTATAATCATGATAGACAGAAAGCATCTGTAAGCACAGGGACTATGGTCAATGTCCTGCCACACTGCTAGTGAGTGTATTCTCTATGCTATACATACCGTAGCACTAAATCTTTCTGCTAAAACTGGGTCAGTAAGCATGCAAGTTAGAGTGTACATCATGTGTGCAGTCTTAAAGTCAAGCAAATTCATCCAGTGCTTCCAGCAAACAGAAGATAAGATACCACTACTGAAGAGTATGTTGACAATTTCAGAGGCAAATAGAGAGCAGTGTGGCAAATTGTGTCCTCTGGCAATTAGCTGGGAGCTCCAGAATGGATTCTTGATTATGAAGCATGCAAAAAAATTGAAAGAGATAAGAAACTCCTCTCCAGTGGCAGTTCAATCTCTAGCCCAAGCACTGGATATGACAGGTGGAGTAGATAGCAGAAGTGGAAGATTTGATAGACTCTACCTCCTATGGTAAAGAAAGCAGATAATCAACAAAAATGAAGATCTATGAATAACGCAAGCTGTCAGTCATTGGCTTGGGTTGATGAAGACATGGAAGTGATGGAAACGGTAGACATTGTGAGAAGAGTGAAAAAAACGTGAAAGGCGAGATGCAAAGGAAATTAAATCTGGAAATGAAGAATTTCTCAGTGAAACTACTTCCTGGCATTACCTCTGAGCACAAGAATCAGCTTTATTATTTCAAGTATCAAACACACATCCTTTCAAGACAGAATTTGGGACATGGATTTGAGATGCACATAGAGTCACCACGAGCGGCACAGTCGTGCATTGGTAAGAAGAAGGTTCTGGGTTCAAACCTCATGGCCAACAGGGGCCTTTCTGTGTGAAGTTTGCATGTTCTCATCTTGTCTATGTGGGTTTCTTCTGGGTGCTCCAGTTTCCCTCATAGTTCAAAGACATGCAGATTAGGTAAAAATACCCAGCCACCAGGGTTGCACAAGCCAGTGCATACTTAGTGCCGGTCCCAAGCCTGGAGAGATTATGGAGGGTTGTGTCAGGAAAGGCATGTAAAAAACCTATGCCAAATCAAATAAGTGGACCCGGATGATCTGCTGTGGCAACCCCTAACAGGAGCAGCTAAAAGAAGAAGCAGAAGATACCGGTACAATCACTGGTATGGGGTCACCACCTGAGTGATGGAGGTTATAGAAAAAAAAACAGTTTCTTAATCCATGGGAGCTGTGGGGCAAGAAAGATAACAGACAGGACAAGATGACCTGAATAGTGGTATTCGGCAGGGAAACAGGAGCTTTCACAGATGCTGGAGATGCTGGAGCTGAGCCCATCATGGCTGTAGAAGCTGCTAGTAAAGGATCTCATTATGACTACAGGAGCAAATGGCTAAAGCAAATGCATCAGAAGAAGCTGGATATAAGATGGACTGAGAGGCTAAATGCAGAAAAGCTGATGGGAATTGACCTGACTAGACAGCAACAACTCCTGGAGTTAACGCTGCAGTACAGAAGATCATGAAGATAGCCTTTATTGTAATATATACCTTCCCATGCCATGACCTGATCTTCCCAGGCAGTCTCCCGTCCCAGTACTAACCAGGCCCTTAAGGTACATTGGGTGGCACCGATCTCTGTTTCTACAGTCCTCAGCCTCTCGCCTATTACATAGCTAGGGTTACAGTGGGGGGCTGGTCCTCTGGTAACCATGAGAGTTTGACTCCCTACTCACACCTGTATTGTGGCATCTCACCAGATGGCAGCAGGTACCATTTTGCTAATGGTCTTTGGTACGACCCAACCACAAGTAGAACTCATGATCCCCCGGTCAAGAGGTGGACACGTGAACTACTAGGCCAGCTTGTGGTAATCGTAACATATCCATCCATTATCCATAACTGTTTATCCTGTGCAGAGTCATGGGCAAGCTGGAGCCTATCCCAGCTGACTATGGGCGAGAGGTGGAGTACACCCTAGACAAGTGGCCAGATCATCACAGGGCTTACACATAGAGAGAAACAACCATTCACACTCACATTCACACCTATGGTCAATTTAGAGGCACCAATTAACCTAATCTGCATGGCTTTGGACTGTGGGGGAAACTGGAGCACCCAGAGGAAAGCCATGCAGACACGGGGAGAACAGGGAAACTCCACACAGAAAGGCCCCCATCGGCCACTGGGCTTGAACCCAAAACCTTCTTGCTGTGAGGTGACCGTGCTAACCACTACACCACCATCATGACACATACTACTATAAAATTGTTTTCCTTACTCATACGGTACCAGCTTTTAAGGAAGCTGAGATCAGAGTGCAGGGTCAGGCCTGATAGCTGTGAAACTTTAAGCGTAAAAGTCCCTGAACCTTTAAGGGTTATAGGCCTTTTTCAAGAGCCCAGAAATAGCAGTTTGGCAGTGCCAGGTATTGAACCTCAGATGACCTTCAGATTAGTAGCATAGAACAAGTTCCCAACCCTGTTTCTGGAGTACCCACTGTTGTGCACATTTTAGCATTCCCAACACACCTGATCAGCTAATTAGCTTACCAATGGAGTTGAAGTGGGTGTGTTAGCACAGGGGAAAAAAAAAAAAAAAAACATGATGGGGGCACTTCAGGACCAGGGTTGGGAAGCATGACATTTAACCACTAAACCGCCACTGCCTCAAGAGGTACAAAGTGTCCAAATCCAGGATGCCTTTGCCCAGAAACTGAGGCCTGTACCCACTTTGGTGTAGCAAGTGGTTCTGGACTGGGATCATGCCACCTCCAGGCATGATGGCCAATTTCGCCAAATATAAGGGCTGTGAAATAAATGAAATCATCATGGAGTCTGCTGTAATTTATTCTGGAGGCACCACCAAAATACCATGGTTGGGTCCTTGAGCCTTGAGCAAGATCCCTTAAACCTCAACTGGTCAGTTGTATCCTGTCTCAACTGGGGGGAAAAGCATCAGGCAAACCAGTCCCTGTAAAATAGAAGTGAATTTATTTTTTTTTAGTATAATGGTATTCAACAATGGGCATTGTCACAAAGCAGCTTCACAGACATATATAATGAAGTGAATATGGGACACTAGTGCACAAGCCCTCGTGGGTACAATCTAGGTCAGAGCAGTTGAACAAGTTCATAAAGAAAGACAGGAAACCGAGGGAAGAAGAACCTGAATAAACTTTGCTGCAACATTGAAGCTCCTGCTACTGCATCAACTTTTCAATAACACAGCCACGCAAAGATATTTTTAAGTTCCTAAGCCCAAATGTAGGTGGATGGAGACAGAGTACCTGCAGTTGTGGAGTAGTCAAAACCAGCATGGAAACTTCTGGGATTACACATCCAAAACATGTATTTTCAATGTTCTTGAACTCTGTCGACTGGTTGAGTTTTCTCAGTGGTTGTTGATCGATCTCATGTTCTCATATTTAATAAACTACAAAATACATGACAAATCCAATGCATCCCAGCCCGAACAAAAGCCTCAGAAAGGGCGAAAGTCCTCCAACCATTTCTTTCATCTCAGCCACAGTTTATTGATGGTTCCTTGGACGTGTTTCCTGCTGTCATTACAATTCACCAGACCCTGTTATGTGCTCCATGAGGCCAACAATGGAAAGAGGGTTCATTGATCTCTTAAATCCCTTCTCAGCTAAGCTCACCTTAACTCTACATGCTTTGAAGGGTGATGCCTTTAAGCCACCAAATAAAACCCCAGGAACTGGTTTGTTATGCATGCAATTGAGAGCGTTCTCATGTTGACCCTTGAGAAAACATGGAAGTACATTGAACTTGCTTTTTCAGATTTGAAGCTAGCATGAGATAAACAGAAAATATCTACTTTTTTATTACCCTGTCTCCTTTATCATTTCACTTGGAGGAGTGTGTGCATGTGTGTGTGTGTGTGGGGGGGGGAGATAATATGAGAAGATAATGCCAGCCACTCCATTCTGAAGGTGCAGTGCTTCAGCACTATGGGTCACACAAGCCATATGCTTTTGAGAGAGTGCCAGATAGAACCGCCTGGGAGGGGAGATGGAGATCAGTGCAATGCAAGAGATAACACAGCAACAGGGACATCATCTGCTGAAACAAAACAACCCATCCTTACCAACATTCCTTCTTTAAACAGCTTCCATAAGGAAGACCAACGGGGTATCAGAAAGAACTCCTGCCACCGGAGAGGATTGTGTGAAGGCAAACACCACTGATGTGGAAGAAAGGAATGTTTCTTCTCACTGCTTCAAGCAGCTATTCTTGCACATACACACAAGTTAACACACACGGAGCTCTTTATTGTGTTCCACTCCAACATGCACAGCTTAGCTCTGAATTAT
This sequence comes from Neoarius graeffei, assembly GCF_027579695.1. NCBI lineage: Eukaryota > Metazoa > Chordata > Actinopteri > Siluriformes > Ariidae > Neoarius > Neoarius graeffei. The sequence goes on along the minus strand of NC_083585.1, from coordinate 58,302,416 downwards.
TTATGATCAGGTATCCATTCGCACAGCTCGTCACCATTTTCATGATTTTATGACGGATTTCCGAAGATCAGAAGGGGTGGGGTGTGTGTCAGTAGAAGAGCTTCATGCTTTTGAACTCGGTTGGAGAGACTATCTTCGCTTAGCTTTTACAGATTTTTATATGTAATTTCAGCTCAGTTTTGACAAATAGCTTTTTTATGTTCACTTTTACGGTGTAGTATTTCAACCAGTCAAATTGTATCAAAGCAGCACTCTCAAATCCTCTTGACTTGACAAATTTGAAGCTTCCCAAATATTCGAGCTCAAACCAAACTCTCAGAAGGGTTGATATGATTCTTTTATCACAACCACTGTTTACTGATTGTGGATATGTTTCTTGCTGTTCTTACAACATTGGTAAAAAGTTTATTCTATCCACATTCACTGGATATGAGCAATCGTGCACTCTGATTGGCTACTCTGCTACTAGGATATCAGCTCATATACCACGAGTAGTGAAAAACAAAATGGCAGAGCGTGTTGCTGAACCAACCGAGGATGAAATAAAAACTCTACTCGAAAACAAAATCCCCCAAATTATCAAGTATTTAAAAGAAATAGCTAAAAGACTATAGTCCCCAGGGCGGCACAGTGGTGTAGTGGTTAGCACTGTCGCCTCACAGCAAGAAGGTCCGGGTTCGAGCCCCGTGGCTGGCGAGGGCCTTTCTGTGTGGAGTTTGCATGTTCTCTCCGTGTCCGCGTGGGTTTCCTCCGGGTGCTCCGGTTTCCCCCACAGTCCAAAGACATGCAGGTTAGGTTAACTGGTGACTCTAAATTGAGCGTAGGTGTGAATGTGAGTGTGAATGGTTGTCTGTGTCTATGTGTCAGCCCTGTGATGACCTGGCGACTTGTCCAGGGTGTACCCCGCCTTTTGCCCGTAGTCAGCTGGGATAGGCTCCAGCTTGCCTGTGACCCTGTAGAACAGGATAAAGTGGCTACAGATAATGAGATGAGACTATAGTCCCCCCCCCAATATCTCCTGTTCCACACAGCCCAGTCGGTGGCGGTAATGCACCTTTAATTTGGTTTGCCAACCGCAAAAAAAAAAAAAAAAATCCCTAAAGAAGATGAGGGGGGAAGCAACGAAATATAGAATAAAAGTATTTGATGGTCAGAATGTATCTTTTTTATTTCTCAAGAATTATTATTATCACATTTTTCACAAATTGCTATTGACATGTTGCCGGTTTGTTCACATTCTAGGTGGAAATGATTTTGTCGGACGTTTTGTATAAAGTTTTTATTTATCGAATTTGCAAAAAATACAGATAAAAATGTTCTGTTACTCAAAATCCAGTGAATGTGAATAGAATAAAACAGTTATTCCATTCAATCTCACCATACATGGCTTATAGTTAACTCAGTGCTATGCGCCTCATCGGCTATCAGCTCATGTACAACTCAATTTTGTGGAATAACTGTTAAATGTCACTGTTTAATAGTAAATATAAAATTTTAATAATCAGAAAGTTGCAGTGATATCAGAAGAATAAAACACCTCAAGACACGCTGTTGCTGGAAAATAATCAACGTTGGACTGGTAACAGTAACCCCATTCCATCACATCAATCCTGTCATTAATTATTTGCCTATAAGAGTGCAGCCTGAAGTCTTCTATTCCTTACACAAACTACATTTTATGTGCTTTCATGTGCATCTGTTTACTATCAGTTGCTGCTTAATGCTAACCACAGAGATTTAAAAAAAAAGCTGAAGCAACTGGTGAATGATCAATATTTCATGAGATTCATTACACAAAATGTTGTGTAAATGTGCTAATTGCTTGTTGCATCATCATAAATTCACTTTGATAATAGAATGATTTTGTCTCCATTAGTGAAGTGCATTATTTAGACTGTTTCAAGAAGAGCCAAGAATCTTGGCCTCCTTTCAAAACAGTGTGATCTGTTTCGCACAATGCCAGTCAGCAGCTATTTGTGCATGCGAAGATTGAGGATCATCATCAAAATTCAGTCAGACTGCCTGAGTCACTTCCCTCCCTCCTCCAAGGAGTAACATCACTCTGGAGTTCAGCTTCATGAAAAGTGACGGGTTCCTTCAGAATTTCATTACATCTGGAAGAAGCTAACTTGGCATGCAGGGTATGCATTCAGAAGGGATCGTGTAAAGCTAGCATAACTGAAGAGGCGCTGGGTATTAGCATGGATTGAAAACGGGCAATGTGGTGGAGTTTATGGAGTGAGATATCACGACATGTTGGCATAGTAGTGGCTCAGTGGTTAAGGACTGTTCTACAGGGTACAAGGTTACGAGTTTAAGCCCTGGCACAACCAAGCTGCCATTGTTGGGCTCTTGAGTAACATCTTTTACCCTCTCTACTTGGGGGCAATGTATCATGACTCACCCAGCACTCTGACCTGGTTTCCTAATAAGATAGAACACGCTGTAAGAGGAAAATAATTGGTGTGGTGTGAGGAAGCGGAGTTACTGCTACTTGTGTTGTAGTGAAGACCACCTAAACCAAGACCAAGTCATGACCAAGACCAAAGTGTATTGAAACCAAGATAAGACCAAGATTTTGAGGGGTTGAGACCAAGTCAAGACCAAGACCAGAGTGTGTTGAAACAAAGACAAGACCAAGAGTTTGAAGAATTGAGACCAAGTCAAGAGCAAGACCAGAGTGTATTGAAACAAAGACAAGACCAAGAGTTTGAAGAATTGAGACCAAGTCAAGACCAAGAACAGAGTGTATTGAAACAAAGACTTTGAGGGGTTGAGACCAAGTCAAAACCAAAGTATACTGAAACCAAGACAAGACCAAGACTTGGAGGGGTTGAGACCAAGTCAAGACCAAAGTGTATTGAAACCAAGACAAGACCAAGACTTTGAGGGGTTGAGACCAAGTCAAGACCAAGACCAGAGTGTATTGAAGACAAGACCAAGACTTTGAGGGGTTGAGACCAAGTCAAGACCAAGACCAGAGTGTATTGAAACCAAGACAAGACCAAGACTTTGAGGGGTTGAGACCAAGTCAAGACCAAGACCAGAGTGTATTGAAGACAAGACCAAGACTTTGAGGGGTTGAGACCAAGTCAAGACCAAAATATACTGAAACCAAGACACGACCAAGACTTTGAGGGGTTGAGACCAAGTCAAGACCAAGACCAGAGTGTATTGAAACCAAGACAAGACCAAGACTTTGAGGGATTGAGACCAAGTCAAGACCAAGACCACAGTGTTCTGAAACCAAGACAAGATCAAGACTCTGAGGGGTTGAGACCAAGTCAATACCAAAATATACTGAAATCAAGACACGACCAAGACTTTGAGGGGTTGAGACTAAGTCAAGACCATTGTGTACTGAAACCACAAGACCAAGACTTTGAGTGGTTGAGACCAAGTCAAGACCAGAATCAGACCAGTGCATGGGGAAGGGTTACAGCCCTTAACAGTATTTTCAAATTAGCAATGAGTCATGTTATTGATCACATTTGAAGCAAGAAGTTTGACATCCAATCACTGTAACACATTTGGTGTTAACAAATAGATCAAACAATGCACAGGCAATATCATGATATCCCTGCAATTGTGGTTTTGACTGGCCTTGAAATAAAGTCCTGAGTCATCTATGTCTGAGACTGAGAAAAATATAGCTTAGGTCAATTCCGAGACAAGACCTTGAAAAAATACAACCACACTATCTGCGACCACAACAAAAAGTTGATTCAATACTTTTAACATCTCCTGAAGAGTTTTGTTCCACTTATACCATGGCAACTTATTAAAGAACAACATGTTTACTTTGTATGCATTTTTAGTTATATTTAATGTTGTGGTACATCCCTGAAACAAGCTAGGTTATATTATCACTGATATTATAGCATCTATAGACAGTCGTTCCCTCACCAGTGGAAAACCAAAAGTGTAATCTCCTCGGTCCTGAAGATGTAAAAACTTAAAGTTAGAGCTTTACCTCTGACTGTTACAAGTGCCAGTGGCACGGTGGTGTAGTGACCACTGTCGCCTCACAGCAAGAAGGTTCTGGGTTTGAGCCCAGTGGCTGACAGCGGCCTTTCTGTGTGGAGTTTGCATGTTCTCCCCGTGTCTGTGTGGGTTTGCTCTGGGTACTCCAGTTTCCTCCAAAGCCATGCAGGTTAGGCTAATTGGTGACTCTAAATTGACCATAGGTGTGAATGTAAGTGTAAATGGTTGCTTGTCTCCATGTGTCAGCCCTGCTGGCAAATCTGGCAGTTTGTCCAGGGTGTACCCTGCATCTCGCCCATAGTCAGCTGGGACAGGCTCCAGCTTCCTCACGACCCTGTACAGCAGGGGTGTCCAAACTGATCCATGAAGGGCCGTGTGGCTGCAGGTTTTCATTCCAGCCATGCAGCAGCACACCTGATTTGGCTTATTCAATCAACTGACACACCCACCCTTTAATCAAGGGTGGGTGTGGCTGCAAGTATTTGACTGTGTGAAGACAGTTCAGTTGATTGGATGAGCCAAGTCAGGTGTGCTGCTGCATGGCTGGAATGAAAGCCTGCAGCCACATGGCCCTTCATGGATCAGTTTGGACACCCCTGCTGTACAGGATAAGCGGTTACGAATAATGGATGGATGTTACAAGTCCTGACACTGGAGACTCCTTCCATACTTGCTAAATAAACATGCTTAGATATAAAACTTCAATATATCAATACAATTACAGAGACTTTTAATCCTTTTATGTGGAGCCTTTGCCCATGAAGTTGTTGTTACTATAGAAACTATCATGTATTAAAATGAGCACAGTAATATAAACCTTTGATTTGACAATATCAAAGCTATATTCTTTAAAAAAAAAATCTATTGTTTTATCATATGCTCACAATACACCAGATGCCACCATTTTTCATTTTGTTTCTGACTCATCTCAAGCTACCAGATGTTCTGATTTGTGATGTGGCTCCATTGTCATATGCAAAAGGAAAGCAAGAACAAAGAGAAAAAAAAAACTAAACTCTGAGCCCACTGTCTTAAAGCTCCCCATTTGAATAATCCTTGACTCTTTGAGAAGGGCGTGCTTTTTCTTTTTGCTTGGCATCATTTCACGCCTTAATAGACTGCTTTGAGAATAAATGAGGAGATTATACGACACGATCCAGTCTGGCAAACACAGTCCTGAGAAGCTGAGGTGTCGCTCCATTAATTGAAATAGGGCTTTTTTACATCTTGGGCTGTGCCAAATGGCATTTGTGCAGAATGGCTGGTGCCAGTTGCTGCTTGCAGAGTTGCAGGTTGTTATCAGGAAAACGATGCCACTGCTGCTGATCCCTAAATGAGATTTCATCCGTGGCTTCATGGATTAGACGAGTGAAGAGATTCAGTTGTCACACATTATCTCTGCAGTGTGTAAACAGAGATGAAGCAGAAGCTGAGTGATAGTAGATTCGCATGCCTCCACAAAGTATGAAAAAAAAATACAGTAAATAGAAAAACAAACACACACGTGACGAGATCCAAGATCTGGTTCCAAGAATGAAGGTTCAAGCTGGAAAAGCAGATGGGCTTGATTTGAGGTCAAAAGTAAGTAGATGACTTGTTTCATAATCACAAAAAAAGACAAACCGCTTCTTTATAAAATTGCCTTTTATCCTCTTAGACTTGTACTGTAAAAATAACATTATGAAATATGACTCATTGATATGGGCGGCACGGTGGTGTAGTGGTTAGCGCTGTCGCCTCACAGCAAGAAGGTCTGGGTTCGAGCCCCGTGGCCGGCGAGGGCCTTTCTGTGTGGAGTTTGCATGTTCTCCCCGTGTCCGCGTGGGTTTCCTCCGGGTGCTCCGGTTTCCCCCACAGTCCAAAGACATGCAGGTTAGGTTAACTGGTGACTCGAAATTGACCGTAGGTGTGAATGTGAGTGTGAATGGTTGTCTGTGTCTATGTGTCAGCCCTGTGATGACCTGGCGACTTGTCCAGGGTGTACCCCGCCTTTCACCCGTAGTCAGCTGGGATAGGCTCCAGCTTGCCTGCGACCCTGTAGAACAGGATAAAGCGGCTACAGATAATGAGATGAGATGAGAGACTCATTGATATTTTAATTCCATTCATATTTGAGATTTATATGTCAAATCTGATGGACATATTGGGAGATTTCCAGATAGATATTTAGTAGAAACTGTCCAAAAATGAAAGAAAATAATATACACCAAATATGTTTTGGCTAATTCACTGCATTTAGACTTATGATCATTTCTGAGTGACACATAAACAATGTTTAGGACAAGCCATAACAGATCTTTGGACTTTCTTTAAATCAATCAATCAAATCAATAAAGTTAAAGGTGTTGACTGCAAACTCATCTGAAAATTTTATTTATTTATTTACTTATTTATTTTTGTTGTGCATGGCATTTTCCTCTGTCTCATAAGAACAATATCATATGGACAAGATGTGATCATTTTTATGTCCTGAGGGTCACTTTTCTCCGTTTTGGGACCATTTTTCCCCCTATTGAGGTAAACAGTATGGCCCTACAGAAACAGCTTTAACTAATTAGCGTAACTATAGACCCTTCCCACTGACGTCACCGGAAACCGGAAGTAAACAGACCCTGCGCCATATTGGAAGACCAACAAACTGGTGATTAGGGGGAAATAACGGCAGCGCGCGGAATTTAAACCCACGAGGCACTTGATTCATCATAAACCTACAATGGTAAACTTTTGTGCTGTGTTAGGGTGTTCCAACAAAGCTGATGGGAAAGGTGAAAAGAAGTCTTTCTACCGAATACCAGCTGTGATTGAGACACAAGGGGAGCAAACTAAGGAGCTTTCTGCCAGGAGACAGAGAATAAGTGCATTACTGAGTGTCTGAGCAAAGGAGAGCCTGAACGTTGCAACTTCCCTATGGAGCACTTGCATGTGACGTCACAGCCGATCCAGATTGTGACAGACGCCACCTTGTAGGTCAAACGCCATATTCCGCCTTCTACTTCTACTTCTGCTTTTACTTCTACCTTTTCTTCTGGAAAACCCTACTATATACAATTCTACTACAACGGCTGCGGCTACAAGCTCTCCCTACCTGTGCATGTTTTTTATGTTTTTTGTGTGTATTTTTGCGTGTTGTTCGTCTGTACCGGACTTCAATATCCACTACAACCGTATGGACTTACTGGACATTGGTTTCCAGCAGAAAATGACGGTTTGTAGCGATTTCCATCGCATGCACAACATTCCGGACGAGATAGCGAGACCAGCGGGGTCTCCGTGGATTGTTATCGGAAGCAAAGCGAAGGAGGTGTCGGGAGCGGAAGCAAAAGCGAGGCTGCAGAGCCGGCCTGTTGACTAAGCTCAGAAAACAGCCACTCAAACCTCCACTGCTAAGCCTCTACCTCTCCAACGCCAGATCCATGTAAACAAGACGGACGATTTGGAATTACAGCTGGAATTACCTTATTCTATTCTATAATCGGCTGGTCAGTGTTATACTCAATACTTAAGTGACTTACCCATCCAATGAGGATTCTTGTTTACAAGATGCCACATCTGAGTCGCTGACAAATCCTGAATTTCTGTAAAGATAACTGTCCAGAGATTTATAAGCACGCAGTGCTTCACCACTGAACAGCGAGGGAAAGTTAATGAGGTAATTATACACGTCTGGGTATTCCGCTGGCAGTTCAAAATCCGGTCGTGAAAACTCCGTCCGGTAAGCCATAAGGGTCACTAATCTGTAGATCGTTTATTTTAGACATATATCTAGTTATCTCTTCATTAGAAAAATGAGCCGTGTAGTCCGTCGGTTGAAATTGATCCATTCTGTACACAAGTGCAGCAGTATTCAGCTGTGTTTTTGACCGACAAGATGGCGGTTGTGTACTTTCCGGTCACTAGACTGCAAGATCTCTATTGGCTGTTTATTGGCTGTTTGTAAAAATGTATCAATTGTTGCCCTTCCCACGGGAATCATCGCGGACTCGAGAGACGAGACCTGACGAGTTAGTTCGTTGGTAGCAGAACAAAATGTCTGGACACAAATCGGGTTTTCAGAAAAGGAAAGAAAATAAACGCAGGGTCGAAAATACAAAAAAGGAGGCAGAAAATGCAAAACGAGTTTTAAGGTAGAACAAATGGTTACTTTTCTGAGGCAGCCCGCCGTGGCTGCAGGCTTTCAGTTGTGTCATTGAATGGTTACTTTTCTGAGGCAGCCCGCCGTGACTGCCTGCAGGCTGATTTATTATAGCCCATTTAGTTAAAATAGTTGATCTAAAATGTTTATAGTTATAGTTATGTGATGGTTGTCCTCAGTGTTCGAACTATGCCGATATTTTCGGGGGGTCCCTTTTTTTCCCTTGGGGGGGGTGCTTGCGCTTGTCTCAGAGTGCGGATCTCCAAACACATGAGAAGCCTATCTTACGCACATATCACGCGGACTCCACACCTCCACACACGCATCGCGTCTGAAGTCATAACTCATCAGGGGAAATCGTGTCCGCATTGGCATGTTCAAAAAACAACATCGCGTCAACAATGATACCACACGCAAGAAAAAAAAACAGTCAGGCTACTCAACAACCAACCTGGCAGCAGCAGTCGTTGTCATATCGGTTTATTTTATCTTTGATGTAAACACAACACTTCGGATATGCAAATGCTTCCCGTTACACACGATTGCTATGTCAATAAACATCATTTTGCCAATATTTTAGAGACCCCCCCCCAACATTTCCCAAATCATGTTTTCAAGGGATCTCATGTCTGTTTCAGGGGATCTCGGATCCCCCGAGTACTCCCGTAGTTCGAACACTGGTTGTCCTGATTTAGACTGGTGTGTTTTTTTTTTTGGGGGGGTGTTGCGCGATGTTGCACCCGGGTCCAGATTAGGGCAGAACCGGCCCTGGCTACATTTCAGGTAGGTGTAGTTTGTTTTATGTATGTATGTACTTGCATAGATGTGTACTTGGTCTTCCAATATGGTGACTACCGAAATCTCGCGGTGCGGTGACGTCATGCGGGATCCCTCTATAGAACTGCGTCACACCAAGATGGTGACGCCACCAAGAAAACATCGTGACTCTGCATCGACCTCGGAGAGTTTTGAGTCGCAGGGATGGAATTTGTGGTTGACATTTGCGAATAGATCCATGAAACAAAAGACAAATATTTATATCTTTTCTCTATTCCTGCTTTTGTGTTCTCGTTTCTTTCTTTGTAAACTCAAAACATTAGGTGTGTAACTCCATACTCGCTACCGTGGAGTCGAGCCCATGCATCCTAGACCTGTACCTGTCCAGAGTCAGGAAACAGGCAGGTAACATCTCTGCAGACCCATCACACCCTGGTCACAAATTGTTTAAATTTCTCCCCTCTGGGAGACGCTACAGATCACTGTACGCAAAAACAACCAGACACAAGAACATTTTTTTCCCTCAGGCTGCCTCTGTGATGAACAGCTAAAACCAGACTCAAATATCAGTAACATCAGCTGTGAAATATCTGTACACTCATACCGTCATTCTGTCCACACTGTATATTTATATTTACTAAGTCATCCTTGCGGCGGCACGGTGGTGTAGTGGTTAGCGCTGTCGCCTCACAGTAAGAAGGTCCTGGGTTCGAGCCCCGGGGCTGGCGAGGGCCTTTCTGTGTGGAGTTTGCATGTTCTCCCCGTGTCCGCGTGGGTTTCCTCTGGGTGCTCTGGTTTCCCCCACAGTCCAAAGACATGCAGGTTAGGTTAACTGGTGACTCTAAATTGACCGTAGGTGTGAATGTGAGTGTGAATGGTTGTCTGTGTCTATGTGTCAGCCCTGTGATGACCTGGCGACTTGTCCAGGGTGTACCCCGCCTTTCGCCCGTAGTCAGCTGGGATAGGCTCCAGCTTGCCTGCGACCCTGTAGAAGGATAAAGCGGCTAGAGATAATGAGATGAGATGTCATCCTTGCACTATGCACCATTTTGCACCAAAAGATTCTACATGTACATAGCTCTTTTTTTTGTCTATGCTTTTTTTTTATCTGTTTGTACGAAGAGAGCTAAGTGAAACCAGAGTCAAATTCCTCGTGTGTGTTCACATACCTGGCAATAAAAGTGATTCTGATTCTAAGGCTAAAATAGCTAAGTGCTAGCTAGAATGATTCAATTATGTCCAGAAAAATGACAGGTCAGAGCAATGACCTTGCTCTATTTTGCAGTTGCACTCAATCGGCAGGCTTTCCTTTTCTGTTCTGCTGGCTTTTAGCTCGTGGGAGAGCCGAGTCCACCATGTTTGCCCATGCCAGCTTGATTTGGTTCAAAGTAGGTCAAACATGCTCCGCACTGGTCACATGATAGTGTTGCTCACTTGCTTTGCCGATTTCCGGAATTGTAAAATGTGGGACTTTTTTTTTTTCATCTAGGCAAAACATTTCTACACAGGATACACAGTGCGTGTATGCAGCAGCAAAACATCTCAAAACTCCAACAGCTAGAGGAATAGAACATTTTACTCAGAATTCAACTTTGCAGTCAGAACCTTTAATTGAGCAGTCAAATCAGTAGCACCGTACCTACTGTGACTTGTGTATTTAGAGTTCATTTGGATTTATTATTCTGAATATGACCCCTCTGTAGCCTCATCCATAGTAGGTGGCACCACCTGGTGAACAATTCTTGTTGGAATATGTCTTTAGAGTCTTCTGGGTAAGTTTCAGTGAAAACGCCCCAGCAGTTTATGAAGAGTAGTGTTTAATGTGATGAGTCGCCCAAAAATTTCAAATGGCCATAAAATGTTAAATGACAGGTAGCACCACCATCTTGACAACTTTTATACACACCAACCTGGGGAACACTCCATATGAGTTTGATTAAAGTCCAATCACTCCTGTAGGAGGAGTAGTGATTTTTGTGAAATTAAATATGACCCCTCTGTAGCCTCATCCATAGGGGTGTTCACACGGCAACTTTTACTCCAGTGTAGCACCGGGGCTGCCCCGGTAGAGCGTTCACACGGTACAAAGTTATACCGGTGTAGCCCCTGAAAGCTGCTTAAACCGGTGCAAATCTAACCCTGCTCGGGAGTTCTCATCTCATCTCATTATCTCTAGCCGCTTTATCCTGTTCTACAGGGTCGCAGGCAAGCTGGAGCCTATCCCAGCTGACTACGGGCGAAAGGCTGGGTACACCCTGGACAAGTCGCCAGGTCATCACAGGGCTGACACATAGACACAGACAATCATTCACACTCACATTCACACCTACGGTCAATTTAGAGTCACCAGTTAACCTAACCTGCATGTCTTTGGACTGTGGGGGAAACCGGAGCACCCGGAGGAAACCCACGCGGACACGGGGAGAACATGCAAACTCCACACAGAAAGGCCCTCGCCGGCCCCGGGGCTCGAACCCAGACCTTCTTGCTGTGAGGCGACAGCGCTAACCACTACACCACCGTGCCGCCCCTGCTCGGGAGTTGGTTTAAGAAATTTACTCCGGAGTAAATGCTAGTTTGCGGGGCAGCACCGATATAAAATGGGACATCTGAACGCTACGGGGTAGACTCGCTACGCGTGAGGAGAGCTGATTACATATGGGCATTGCATAATTTGCATCCTGGTATTTTGCGCTTCCAAAATGGCGAATATCAACAACAACAGAACTACGTGTCTACCAGTGTTGCCAGATTGGGCGGTTTTAAGTGCATTTTGGCGGATTTGAACATATTTTGGGCTGGAAAACGTCAGCAGTATCTGGCAACACTGGTGTCTTCATCCACGTTGTTTTCCCGGCACTTGGTGATGCCATGACAACCGGGAAAAGGAAGTGCATTTTCACGCATGCGCATATTTCATTTCCTCATTATTACTATTGTATAACACGGTCGCTAAAACTACCGTGTGAACGCAAGTGGGGCTGCACCGGTGCTAACACGCTTCTCTCTAGTAAGCAGGTTTGTGACGTGTGAACGCTCCACAAAATTTACACCGGTGTAAGATATATCGCAACAAAATACATCGGTGCAGCATCGATGCAAATATGTGCCGTGTGAACACCCCTCATGGTAGGTGGTGCCAACTGGTGAACAATTCTTGTTGGAATGTGTCTTTAGAGCCTTCTGGGTGAGTTTCAGTAAAAACATCTCAGCAGTTTACGAACAGTAGCGTTTAATGTGACGAGTCACCCAAAAATTTCAGACACCCATAAAATTGTAAATATGACAGGTGGCGCCACCATCTTGAGAACTTTAAAGCACACCCACCTGGGGAACATTTTGTGTGAGTTTGATCAAAATCCAATCAATCCTGTAGGAGGAATAGCGATTTTCGTAAATTGTGGACGGACGACAACAGCGAATGGACAATGCGTTTATATATATATATATATATATATATATATATATATATATATATATATATATATATATATACACACACACCTTTTTGGCCTAAAAACTTACACATAGTTACCTTGAGGTCCAATAATGAGCCCTAAGAGGTACATTTGTGTAGATTGTACCTTGAGGTACAGAAATGGACTCCTACTGTACCCATATTTCTGACAGTGTAACCGGATTATTGATAATTCTTGAAATATATCAATATGGCAAAAAAGTCAGACATCCTATCTGACTGGCTCCATGAGCCAACTTTTATAAACGTGACTCAAAAAATCTTCACAGATTCATTCATTTCCATATGGACTCAATGAGATGGACATTTTCATCAAATTATTTGAATACTCTCTTCCTGTGGTTGGCACACAGACCACATTAAACACACACACATCATTTGGTTCCAAGAGTTCAGACCACATTCCATGTTTCACAGTATGTCATTCAACACTTTTGAATCATTCAGTGAACACTGTAAATCACTTTTACAGCATGAAAAGTCATGAAAAAGGCCATGGATTCTATCAAGATCAAGGATTTATCTTTGAACACCAAGGATTGTTCAGGTTAACGCTAGTCCGGCCTCGTCATCAGAGCTGGACCTTTTGCTTTTAGAGTTGAACACAGCCATGTCCTTGACCAGCTGACAAAGATGAGTAGAAGGTGAACTGCAATTCATCTACAGCAATTCATTCATCATCATTATCATCATCCTTTTTTTGTCCCCATAATGTATTAAAAATCTGCGACATGTAAACCACTGATTTATATGTTAGCTTAATTTTACCATGATTGCTGTCAACTAAATATAGACATATCAGATGGTCTCTGGCCGTGCAATGAAAATTGTGCCTGCAGACGCTCATCTAAGTTTCCAAACCTGTCTCTGCTTAACTCTTGAATATTTTCTATCATGGATACTATCCTTAAAAAGCTTATAATCTCTGCTTTCCAAAGAAATCTATCTGGTTAAGATCTATTCAGTACTCTGGGAGTAACGGCAGGTTGAAGTCAGTACAACAGAGTAAAAACTGCTCGCATGACATCGGGAAACTGCCGGTGCTTTTCTTTTTGAGTCACGGGAAAGTGCTCTCTCTCTCTCTCTCTCTCTCTCTCTCTCTCTCTCTCCTGATCGGTTTCCAACTGGATTACTCGTGAATATCAATCAGATCACTTTTATAGGGATGTTCTCTCGCTCTCACTATTTCTGATGAAGGATTCAGCAAGATTTTCCATCTGATAGTTTTGATGTTATGATTCACAGAAGACTTTGAAGTGAGTTTTCATAGCTTTACCTACTTATTTTTTTTCAGATCAAACTGAGTCCTGTAAATAAATAACTATTTTAAAATATAACTGTAGTTGTTTTGATGAAAAATATTGAGATCTTAGTGGTCAGGATGAGATTTAAAAAAAAAACGGAAGTCAGAAACACGAGCGTCAATTTCAGTTCATTTAATGTGAATTGTTTATTGGATGTGATCAGACAGTTTTTTCAAGGTTTGCCTTGAAAGCTGTGAATATTAATCAAAATAATCATTTATATTCTTTCATATAAACACTAAATACAGTGGTGCTTGAAAGTTTGTGAACCCTTTAGAATTTTCTATATTTATGCATAAATATGACCTAAAACATCGTCAGATTTTCACACAAGTCCTAAAAGTAGATGAAGAGAACCCAGTTAAACAAATGAGACAAAAATGTTATACTTGGTCATTTATTTATTGAGGAAAATGATCCAATATTACATATCTGTGAGTGGCAAAAGTATGTGAACCTTTGCTTTCAGTATCTGGTGTAACCCCCTTATGCAGCAATAACTGCAACTAAACGTTTGCGGTAACTGTTGATCAGTCCTGCTCACCGGCTTGGAGGAATTTTAGCCTATTCCTCTGTACAGAACAGCTTCAACTCTGGGATGTTGGTGGGTTTCCTCACATGAACTACCCGCTTCAGGTCCTTCCACAACATTTCGATTGGATTAAGGTCAGGAGTTTGACTTGGCCATTCCAAAACATTAACTTTATTCTTCTTTAACCATTCTTTGGTAGAACGACTTGTGTGCTTAGGGTCATTGTCTTGCTGCATGACCCACCTTCTCTTGAGATTCAGTTCATGGACAGATGTCCTGACATTTTCCTTTAGAATTTGCTGGTATAATTCAGAATTCATTGTTCCATCAATGATGGCAAGCCGTCCTGGCCCAGATGCAGCAAAACAGGCCCAAACCATGATACTACCACCACCATGTTTCACAGATGGGATAAGGTTCTTATGCTGGAATGCAGTGTTTTCCTTTCTCCAAACATAACGCTTCTCATTTAAACCAAAAAGGTCTATTTTGGTCTCATCTATCCACAAAACATTTATCCAATAGGCTTCTGGCTTGTCCACGTGATCTTTAGCAAACTGCAGACAAGCAGCAATGTTCTTTTTGGAGAGCAGTGGCTTTCTCCTTGCAACCCTGCCATGCACACCATTGTTGTTCAGTGTTCTCCTGATGGTGGACTCATGAACATTAACATTAGCCAATGTGAGAGAGGCCTTCAGTTGCTTAGAAGTTACCCTGGGGTCCTTTGTGACCTCAATGACTATTATACGCCTTGCTCTTGGAGTGATCTTTGTTGGTCGACCACTCCTGGGGAGGGTAACAATGGTCTTGAATTTCCTCCATTTGTACACAATCTGTCTGACTGTGGATTGGTGGAGTCCAAACTCTTTAGAGATGGTTTTGTAACCTTTTCCAGCCTGATGAGCATCAACAACATTTTTCCTGAGGTCCTCAGAAATCTCCTTTGTTCGTGCCATGATACACTTCCACAAACTTGTGTTGTGAAGATCAGAGTTTGATAGATCCCTGTTCTTTCAGTAAAACAGGGTGCCCATTCACACCTGATTGTCATCCCATTGATTGAAAACACCTGACTCTAATTTCACCTTCAAATTAGCTGCTAATCCTAGAGGTTCACATACTTTTGCCACTCACAGATATGTAATATTAGATCATTTTCCTCAATAAATAAATGACCAAGTATAATATTTTTGTCTCATTTGTTTAACTGGGTTCTCTTCAGCTACTTTTAGGACTTGTGTGAAAATCTGACGATGTTTTAGGTCATATTTATGCAGAAATATAGAAAATTCTAAAGGGTTCACAAACTTTCAAGCACCACTGTAGTAGGCCCTACTTTTGAGAAATACAGAGACCTACAGAGCACAAAGAGGGGATTAGAAATAATTTTATGACTTTTTTATTTAGTTTACCAATTTAACATTTGTTTTTTAAAACATAATTAGCATAATTAATACTAATTAAACACTAATTTGCATAATCTGTTTTTGCTAATTTTTCAGACTTTGTATTCAGTATACAACCATCTATGTGCCTGCCAATTTCCATATAAATATCTTGAAAAATAAAAGTTATTAAGAAAAAACATTTGATCTCATTGGTTAATGAGGCCCATTTTGGACCATGTGACCCTCATACAGACTATTACGGCAGTTTTGTAAAAAATTAAGCCTTTTTTCAGTCTTTGCTTTGTAATATCTCAAGAACAGATAAACGTTATAATTCTGTAAAAAAGTATGTTCTGCGTTCAATTCTGAATTAAACGAGAGCAGCTTCAAGCAATTTGGATTGAATTTGAATTTTCACCTGATATGATATGCCTAATGAATAACACAATTATTTTCCCTCCTCAATAAAACCTGGACATCTCATCTCATTATCTCTAGCCACTTTATCCTGTTCTACAGGGTCGCAGGCGAGCTGGAGCCTATCCCAGCTGACTACGGGCGAAAGGCGGGGTACACCCTGGACAAGTCGCCAGGTCATCACAGGGCTGACACATAGACACAGACAACCATTCACACTCACATTCACACCTACGGTCAATTTAGAGTCATCAGTTAACCTAACCTGCATGTCTTTGGACTGTGGGGGAAACCGGAGCACCCGGAGGAAACCCACGCGGACACGGGGAGAACATGCAAACTCCGCACAGAAAGGCCCTCGCCGGCCACGGGGCTCGAACCCGGACCATCTTGCTGTGAGGTGACAGCGCTAACCACTACACCACCGTGCCACCCCCTAAAACCTGGACATTTAAACGTTAAATTTATTGGACAACAAAATCTGTCTTAAACTCCACACTCAAGTCTATATGTGAATGTTATTTTCGCTTATTGTTTGCTTTCTATTTCACACCTGTAACACGATATTTTTCCTCAGCAATGTTTACACCAAAACACATCTTTTGCATGTCTTTCAATTTCACTCTGATCCTGTAATATCACTTCTATAAAGCTCATAAATACGGAATAAAACATTTGGTGGTGTACCATTAGAGGAAAATCATCATTCGGGCGGTGTGATGAAGCAGAGTTATTGCTCTCACCGGGAATTGAACTATTTTCCTATTTTTTTTAAAAAAAGCTTGTTTTATTCATCTTAAACTCGCTAATAATTTTATTCATTTCTTCTGCTTTCGTTTACATTGACATGTCTTTGTTTCCGGTTTGTTGCCCGTGTGTTCACCTGTTCCATGTTCAGTCCTTCATTAGCTTGTCTATATTTATCCCTGGTTGTCTCATCTCATCTCATCTCATCTCATCTCATCTCATCTCATCTCGTTATCTCTAGCCGCTTTATCCTGTTCTACAGGGTCGCAGGCAAGCTGGAGCCTATCCCAGCTGACTACGGGTGAAAGGCAGGGTACACCCTGGACAAGTCGCCAGGTCATCACAGGGCTGACACATAGACACAGACAACCATTCACACTCGCATTCACACCTACGGTCAATTTAGAGTCACCAGTTAACCTAACCTGCATGTCTTTGGACTGTGGGGGGAAACCGGAGCACCCGGAGGAAACCCACGCGGACACGGGGAGAACATGCAAACTCCGCACAGAAAGGCCCACGCTGGCCACGGGGCTCGAACCCGGACCGTCTTGCTGTGAGGCGACAGCGCTAACCACTACACCACCGTGCCGCCCATCCCTGGTTGTATTACAGTAAATTTCATAAGCCTGCTAGTGCATTGACTGTTACTCTCTTGTTAGCTCATCCAGCCGACAGGTGACGAGTTTATACCATCATGTGTTGTCCAGCGTCATCCACATTTCACGAAAATTGCTTCTTCTTTCTCAATTCTTCACTGATTTTTATACTTTTTGGCAGGAAGGTAGGTCTGCCTGGGGTACATATAGATAGCTTTTACCCAAATTTGCATAATTGCAATTAATAATGAAGATATGGAGTAATTAATCAATCCCTAACAAGCAGTTCCCACACAAATCACTTCTTCTCCCTCAATTATTCACCAATTTTGATTCTTTCTGGCATTTAGATCGTTCCGTCTGGACTAGACGGGGCCGGAGTGAGCGACAGCGTCATTGACGGTCTTGTTAGTTTTGTACATCCTGATTTTGACCTTTGACTGTTTCCCATTTTTCTGATGACGGAAAACATCATCCTTATTTAATGTTGTCTGTCTGTACTCTGAACCCCGAATGTACAGACAACGGATATGATTATGATTGCTGGACTGTCTTGAACCTGGAGAATTCTTCCATACTATTCACAGAACCAATTGCAAGGAGTTGCAGGTATTTATTTATTTTTTAAAATCCTACAACATGGCTGAACTCTTGACTCTGACTGGTCAGAAGGTGTGTGTATTTTTGTATAACTGCACGGCTCAGTTAACATGAAGACCATGCTATTATATACAGAGCTATGCAAAAGTCTTAGGCCCCCTATATTTTTTTCTCCATACAAACTCATCTCATCTCATTATCTGTAGCCGCTTTATCCTGTTCTACAGGGTCGCAGGCGAGCTGGAGCCTATCCCAGCTGACTACGGGCGAAAGGCGGGGTACACCCTGGACAAGTCGCCAGGTCATCACAGGGCTGACACATAGACACAGACAACCATTCACACTCACATTCACACCTACGGTCAATTTAGAGTCACCAGTTAACCTAACCTGCATGTCTTTGGACTGTGGGGGAAACCGGAGCACCCGGAGGAAACCCACGCGGACACGGGGAGAACATGCAAACTCCGCACAGAAAGGCCCTCGCCGGCCACGGGGCTCGAACCCGGACCTTCTTGCTGTGAGGCGACAGCGCTAACCACTACACCACCGTGCCGCCCCCATACAAACTTTGTTATAGATTTCTATTTTATGACTTCTACATTAGCGAATCAAAACATTACGAAATCATTTTAGAGCTCCAAACGTTTTTTGTTGTTGTTTTTTTCCAGCACAAAATTAAATGTTACAGAAAAAAAAGTTTCTATCTGAGCAGCATATTCCATAAGAGAGCACTTTTTAGATGAAAAAGAAAACATAATGAAGGCTGCTGGGTTTTGGTGCAAAATGAAGAAGCGAGTGTGACAGTCAAAGGTCATCTCACACCAAATATTGATTTTGTTTCATTTATTATTGATTGATTGCTTTATTCCGAACAGTAAAGAAGATATTAAAAAATAATAAAAATAATAAAAAAATGCAAAAATCAAAACATCGTCATAAACAAACAGAATAGCGTAGCCACAAGGCAGTAACATAATAATGTTCAGAAAGGACTAGGAAGAAATAAATAACTTAGCAAATCCTATCCCTCTATACCACCGCTAATCAAATGTCACTTTCCACCATAATAAACTATATATACAAAAGAAACAAAAGCAACAAACGAAAAGAAAACGTACCAACCTACCAAGACATGCCAACATGGTATAATATCGACCAAATCAAATCATAAATACAGATATGATTATGGATCACTGATTACCGTTTATCGTATTTTTTTTTTTTATGTTGAAACATTTCATTTGGTTATTTTAAGGCATTTTTTGGTTGACAGCATTTCTTTAAGGTCCC
Source organism: Neoarius graeffei (assembly GCF_027579695.1). Lineage (NCBI taxonomy): Eukaryota > Metazoa > Chordata > Actinopteri > Siluriformes > Ariidae > Neoarius > Neoarius graeffei. The sequence continues at coordinate 58,283,165 of NC_083585.1, read as the reverse complement.
GGTCCCACAGCACCGATAACTATACCTATAACTACAACTCCGACGATCCCTCTGCCTGAATTTAGCTCCAGTCTGGAGCAGAAACACCACAACTATAATCCCGACTATAATATCACTCGGTCCTGACACTCAGGGAAATAAACGCATGCAACTTAGAAATAGTCATGGAAGTTTTTTCCAAGTAGTAGCACATTATTCTGGGTAATACTGTACAGCTTGGAATCTAAAATAACCCATGTACACACTCCAGTGGTTGATATAATATGGATTGGTCACGGATTACGGAAATATAATAAAAAAAACGATTCAAAATGTGGAGTGGTTACGGATTTTAATACAGATGCAACATGGATGCTAATACTGTAATTTACAGATTGGTCACGGATGTTTTAGTATATTACAGATTGGCTACCGAATTCATATGGTGAGGGTTAGTTAAATATTAAATGTTAGAATGTTAGAACCCGCCATTTTGAAAACTGTTTTCCAAATGAAATGTTAGTGAAACAGTTAAATGTTTGGACTGCTGAAGTTCATAATTAAAATATCTTACCTGCTTACTTTATATATGTTTACTTTATTAATTTACTATTGCTATTTCACAGAAAATAATCACCTATCCGTGAATAAAAGATCCCTGCTTTGTATTATATTTTTTTATTTTACATGAATCTGTATAACGTGACTTCATGATGCAACAAGGATGTATAAAGACGCCTGGGGAAAATAGCACGTGCTCAGACACTCAGTGCGTTTACATGCACATCCAAATCGAGCTGCTGTCGGTAATCGAGCTAAGGGTCCCAGCAGGGGTGCCAGAGAAATCCAATCCTACATGCACACAAGGAAATCGAGCTATTGTGTGAGGTACATTGTGCACCCGAGCCACAGGTGGCACTACACGCCCCATCGTGTTGGTACACTTCCAGTTGTCGTCATGAAGAAGAGCTATTCAAGAGCCAGATACTGCTGACGTTTTCCAGCCCAAAATATGTTCAAAACCCGCCAAAATGCACTTAAAACCGCCCAATCTGGCAACACTGTTCAAGAGTATAAACAAAGTTATCAGTTCCGTGTTCACAAGAAGTGTTTGTAGTTTGTATGTACGAACAGAAGTGTTCCTAATAAAATGGCCACTAAGTTGAAGTTGATCTGTAATGGTGAACATATTAACTGTTAGCCTGCTAACATGCTAATAACTTACCAACTAATTGGAAATGGGTGCGTACATGCCCAGACACAAGTGTTCCTAATAAAGTGGCAGCTAAGGTGACGTGTCATGCCGACCGAGGCTGTTTTTTGGGGGGTTTTTTCGACCGAGGCTGTTGTGTTCCGCTTGTGGTCTCGTCACTCATCACTTCCGGAAGGGGCAGTGCTGAAGTAAGCAGCTCGACTACGTAGCTCGATAGGGTTTACATGCACTAAGTAGCTTGGCAAAAATCGCATAATCTAGGTCATGTAGCTCGATTACGAGGAATCAAGTTCGGTTCAATTTCAGCCGAGCTAAGGTGTTTCCATGGCATTTAGAACTTCGATTTCAGTCGAGCGACGGCAGAAATTCGCTTTTCTCTATGTGCATGTAAACGCACTGACTGTCACATGGAAACAATTACCTGATTGGTCAGATGTTTTATCCGATCAGGTCCAGGTCTGGAAAAATGGCTCCAGAATCAATCTCACCGACACGGATAAACCCAGGCTTGGGCTATAGGGATCATTATCGGTCTGGTGTGAGCACTGACCACATACTGTAAACTGCAGGGGAACAGTTTATTTATACACTACCGTTCAAAAGTTTGGGGTCACCCAGACAATTTTGTGTTTTCCATGAAAAGTCACACTTTTATTTACCACCATAAGTTGTAAAATGAATAGAAAATATAGTCGAGACATTTTTCTGGCCATTTTGAGCATTTAATCGACCCCACAAATGTGATGCTCCAGAAACTCAATCTGCTCAAAGGAAGGTCAGTTTTATAGCTTCTCTAAAGAGCTCAACTGTTTTCAGCTGTGCTAACATGATTGTACAAGGGTTTTCTAATCATCCATTAGCCTTCTGAGGCAATGAGCAAACACATTGTACCATTAGAACACTGGAGTGAGAGTTGCTGGAAATGGGCCTCTATACACCTATGGAGATATTGCACCAAAAACCACACATTTGCAGCTAGAATAGTCATTTAGCACATTAGCAATGTATAGAGTGGATTTCTGATTAGTTTAAAGTGATCTTCATTGAAAAGAACAGTGCTTTTCTTTCAAAAATAAGGACATTTCAAAGTGACCCCAAACTTTTGAACGGTAGTGTAATCATTATAGCTATCGGTATTGTGGAACCGGGCCTTACATGTGCCTAAGATTTTTGCACAGTAGTGTATATCAGGCTGTACCACACTACATTATTTTCATATCAAAGCATTCTTCTTCTTCTTCCTCCTCCTCTTCTTCTTCTTATTATTATGCATTCTGCATTATTCCTGATTTAAAGGAGAACTGAAGTCATTTTTAAACTTACTTTATTTCTTAATTAACGTGTTATTCAATTACGTTTTCGGTTTTAGTAACCTTATATCGTGACTCGTATCGGCAACTAATTGCAATTAAATATTATACTTATCGGCCTATTCGTTTTTTAGCCGTGTTGAATTTAGTTCGTTTGGTCCACGGCAGGCGTCGCTTATCCACGGGATCGTCACGAGACTTGTGCGAGACTTCGAAACGTGAAGCGTCAGCCAGGTGTCAGTGCCGCCATTTTGAAAACTGTTTTCCAAACGAAATATTGCACAAAAACGAGTTTAAATGACGATTACTGCCTACTTTTTTCAAACTTTCCTGATTGCTATCAAAACAAACAAAACGTCCGGCTTGATTACGTCAGTATTCGAAAGAGGGTGTGCGCGTCTTTTGACAATGTTGGCAGATGTTGGTTACTCTGATTTCCGCTGTACGTTTTACTTCCGTCCTACGATGTCTCGCACAGGTCTCAGCAAATCTTGTTTAAGGCCATTGCTTTGACATATGGGCTGATATATTACAGAGCATATTTCAAACACCTCAGAAGTATGTAAAGAAGTATGTAAACTATGAAGTAAAGTCCTTCCCACGCCATGTGGCGGCGCCAATCTCCGTTTCCGTAGCCCTCGGCCTCTCACCTATTACATAGCTAGGGTTACAGTGGGGGGCGAATCCTCTGGTAACCGCGAGAGTTTGACTCCCCACTCGCATCTGTATTGCAGCGTGCCTTGCTAGGCGGCAGTAGGTACCATTTTTACGATGGTCTTTGGTATAACCTGACCGTGAGTAGAACTTGCGATCTTCTGATTGAGAGGCGGACACGCTAACCACTAGGCCAACTCATGGTCAGAACTTGCTATAGCAGTGACAAAATAGCTCATCTCATCTCATCTCATCTCATTATCTGTAGCCGCTTTATCCTGTTCTACAGGGTCGCAGGCAAGCTGGAGCCTATCCCAGCTGACTACGGGCGAAAGGCGGGGTACACCCTGGACAAGTCGCCAGGTCATCACAGGGCTGACACATAGACACAAACAACCATTCACACTCACATTCACACCTACGGTCAATTTAGAGCCACCAGTTAACCTAACCTGCATGTCTTTGGACTGTGGGGGAAACCGGAGCACCCGGAGGAAACCCACGCGGACACGGGGAGAACATGCAAACTCCGCACAGAAAGGCCCTCGCCGGACACGGGGCTCGAACCCGGACCTTCTTGCTGTGAGGTGACAGTGCTAACCACTACACCACTGTGCCGCCCCGACAAAATAGCTATCAAAAATAAATAATAATAAAATAATAATAAAAAATTTGCCTTCAGTTCTCCTTTAACCATTTCTGTGGAGAATCCACTAAACACATCCTTGTGTACTACGGTATCCTGTATTAGGTATTAGAACAAGCACGTGAATATAAACCTGTGATTTGGAGCTGATGGCTCTCAGATCTGCTGTTGTAGAAAATAATTCAACACCATCCGACCAATCGAAATCAAGAAGTCAGCAGTCCTGGGGTATAATGTTAAATATTTGTGAAACCGTCTCACGCATGCTAAGCTTGTTCAGATAATTAGATACTTTGCAATTCAATACGAGTTTAAATGTCACACCTGTAATGCTGGGATTTGTGAGATGTGTTAAATACATAAAAGCCTCGCTTCGGCAAAGAGCTGACAATCCAGTTTAGCGTTTAAACGGTGCAAAGCATTGAGGGATAAAAATGGATGGATCTGAGCGAGAGAGAGAGAGCGAGAGAGAAAGAAAGAGAGACAGTTGTGACACTTAAGGAGTTGTGAAGGTGAGGTGCTGCAGGTATCCAGTGAGAATGGCAGGTGATAAATACCCCTGCCACAACACACCTCTCATTCACACTCACACATCCAGAGGAAACCATTCACATCATGGTGTCACCAGCCTGCACGTCGTTCAGGCCACTCGTCAGCTCTCCTCTTCGTCCCATATTATGGTACCTTTTCACCTGTAATTACAGACACCAGTCCTCCTCCTGCTCTCCGTGTCAATTAACCTTCCAAAAAACACACACCGTCACCAAAAAAAACCCTCCAAAAAACCCAAACAAATCTTCTCCTTACATTTTTAAGCTCATTTACCAATGTCCTGGAGCTATTGTTTTCTTCCTCGCTTTATTTATTTTCTTTCTTCCTTACAACGCACACACATACACACAGGAAGTGCCACTGAACAAGACATCCATCACCTTGACATCAAAAACAAATTACACGCTGAACAGAACTTTAATGCATCACCCCAGCTAATGGTGTCGAGGCAGGCTCTGGCAGCGAAGCCCGACTCTCAGGTGTCACTGTCGCACGCGCTAATGCCTGTCTATCCATGCTGAGAGCAAATAACAGAACTCCTGGAACATCCTTTCGTAATATCATCAAACATGTGTTTCCACTTGACTCCTAAACACATCACGAGTCTGTGAAATGAGCAGTGTTGTTTATACAATAAGTGAAATGGTTCATTCGTGGCTCACAGATGCCACCCGTGCTGATAGATTTGTTGAAGGAAAACTATAAAGCTGAAAAGGTTCGAGCTCCAACAAGAACTTCACTCTGAGTAATAAGGTTCCTCAGGAGGGGTTTTAAAGGGGGAAGATAAATGGAGCTTGATGAAAGAGATATAAATGGAAAAATGGTGTGTTTGAGGGTTTTCAGGATGGAGACACTTGGGTAGGATACAAGATACAACCCAGTTATGGATTGTAGTTTGGTGATGTTCAAGATCCAATATTGTGAAGGAGAAAATTCTACCAAGTATAGAAGAGAAAAAAAAACAGAGTTTTACTAGTCTGGCTAATGCGACTTCAAAGCTCTGCGAGCATTTGGTCTGGCAAAGATATTAAGCCCAACCATTTCCCAAAGGCGTGGTTGACCCGCCTCCCTGAAATGCCTCAGTTTGCTACTGGTCGAAGCCAGAAAAGGCTGTGACGAAGCTTAAACCAATCACATCACTCTTTCCTCTGACGTATGTGGCGCGACGGAAACTGCTTGAGTAACAGGAAGAAGATAAATACCTCCAGGGCTGCTCTTTGCTCCGTTTTCAATGAGAACTTCCCATTAAATGCTTTCAATACAGCATCTACCGCTGTGTCAAAGGCTTGCCGCTGCTCCATGTTCGTAATGTTTCTAGTGAATGAAGCGCTTCCGGCATAGATTCTGTAAACAATCTATGGCTTCCAGTCGCAGTTCTACTACGTCACTGCCTTGAACACGCCTCTACCCAGGGCCGTTGGAGATGCTCAAAGTTGATTGGCTCCCGATTTTTCAGGACCTTGGAAGAGCTGGAGATAGCTTGCCTTGCCAGACTAAGCTCGCAACAGGCCCTCGTGTTGCGTCACACTTAGGATGGGCGGGCCCAGGCTAGAGTTTTACCATATTTTAGCTTCACAGTCACTTAGATGGCTTTTTTCCAGATGTGCCAAGCACCACTAAAAAACAAACAGCGAGACAAAAGTCCAAATGTGATGCTAACTAATAATTACCATTTTCTTTTTCACAAACTAAAGACAAAAGTCTGTGAATGAATGAACCCTTTATTATCACTGTTGCAAGTGAAATTGACCATCAACCTGTCCTTACAGAGGGGGAACAGGACAGGAAGACAGGGATAAAAGAAAAGGAAACACAACATGAGGACAGATAAGGAAAAAAAAAGAACCCCCCCCCCCCCACTATGCTCCTGTCAGGAGTACAGTGTGGGAACATTTAATAAAACCTTTGCACATAAGCACACAATAACACAAGTACACTTTAAACACGGGACTTGAGGGGGGGGAAAGGGGGGAAAGGAGGGGGCAATCGGGGGGGGAGAGGAGGAGGTAGAGGTAACCCAGCGCAAGCAAGCAGCCGTCCGCTCCTGCAGCCATGAAGGCGCTGGTCACACACCCGCTTGTCACATTGGGGATGAAAATGGCGACTGCGGAAAGTTGGAGAAGGAATGTGAGTAATGCGAGAGCGTCTCCCAGCAGTAACCTTCAGGGGAAAATGTTGCCTCAGCAACGGCCTTAACCGAGGCCGGTGCTGTCTCAGGGAGCCGAATGTCGATAAGATATAAATTGTTTGGTCTTTCCAGATGCAGTCTTTGCACGTCCACATCGCTCGTCCATATCTGTCCATTCCGTCCATTCTGTTCAAATTGGTCTCCGAAAAACTTATTCCTTGCAAAGCCGAAAGCTTCTCCGAGATAACAACCATATTGTGGTTCAAGTTCTGAATATCCACAGTCTGAGTGCCGACAGCTTTGCCCACTGCTCCAACTGCTGTGGCTTGTAACTTTACAGCTCACCCATAAGAAGTTGCCACGGAGAGAAAGTAGCTGCAGCAAAAAAACAAATCCATCTTTCACATTTGTTTTCTGACAATTATACAGTATTTGTGATCGATCTTTGCGCTATATTATCTGAAAAGTAGCCTCAATGAGGCTGTAGCTCATATTGGCCACCATAAGGTGGCACCACCATCTGGACAACTTTAATGCACACCCACCTGGCAAATATTGTATCGAAATCTGATCAATCCTGTAGGAGGAGTAGTGATTTTTGTGGTTTTACTTTCGTAGAAATGAACAAGGCAGTAGCCACTACGTCATCATGTTGTAAGAATGTAAGAATGAGTGTAACAATAGCGCACTGCGCATACGCATTACAATCACCAGAATGGAGAATCATGATCTCGCGATACGAAAAGTTGATCTCGCGTTATCAAAGGTACACAAGAACGAGTTGTCATCGTATTGTAAGAATGAAAGAATGAGTGTAACAATCGCGAAACTTTGTAACCAATCAGCACTTACCCTGATCAAGTTCGATTACCCGTTCTACTTCTTGATAAACTTCGGAACCAATCAGAACCAGAAACGAAATAAGAGAAACCTCATTATAACTCCGTAGTATCGGAAGATAATCGACAGATAAAAAGGTAAACGAAATTCACCTCGTGGTTCGCCAAGGCTACTGATTCGATATCGAGTAAGTGGTGTTTATTTTAAGAAAATTTACCTTTTGATTACCACAGCTTTTGTATGGTCCTTCTGAAAGGTCAAATGAAAGATTTAGTAAGTTTTTTTGGGCTTTTTGTCAGAAATACTGAGAAGCTATTCGCTTTAATTTTAATTTTTTTTTTTTTTAGTCTTTACACTACACTTGTGAAACAAAATGTGCTCGTTAATATGAAGTAATGCTTCTAAGACAATTCATGAACAAGTGCTTTCTTTCTTACTTACTATTTTGAAAATAGATCTAGTTCAGGCGGCACGGTGGTGTAGTGGTTAGCGCTGTCGCCTCACAGCAAGAAGGTCCGGGTTCGAGCCCCGTGGCCGGCGAGGGCCTTTCTGTGCGGAGTTTGCATGTTCTCCCCGTGTCCGCGTGGGTTTCCTCCGGGTGCTCCGGTTTCCCCCACAGTCCAAAGACATGCAGGTTAGGTTAACTGGTGACTCTAAATTGACCGTAGGTGTGAATGTGAGTGTGAATGGTTGTCTGTGTCTAGGTGTCAGCCCTGTGATGACCTGGCGACTTGTCCAGGGTGTACCCCGCCTTTCGCCCGTAGTCAGCTGGGATAGGCTCCAGCTTGCCTGCGACCCTGTAGAACAGGATAAAGCGGCTAGAGATAATGAGATGAGATGAGATCTAGTTCACAGCACTGTATCTTGGAAAAAAAGACAGTAAACTAAATTGGTAACCAAAATACTACAAGCCCTGATGCTGCTCACAGCTCTAGGGCTCATTACTGGGACTCAGGGTAACTATGTGTACCTTCTAAAGGCCAAAAAGGTACTTGTATGTTCCGAAGCGGTATATAAAGGGTGCAAATAAGTACCTTAGAGGACACTGATCCAGTAGCAAGCTGTTGTACCCCTAAAGAAACAGTAATGTACTTTATTTTCTGAGCGTGTACTTCACCCTCGTTAGTACATACTGGAGAATTTGGACGCAGCCCATACTGCAAACATTATCACATTTCCATTGTAACTTCAGTGTGTTGCGAGAACAAACACTCTGAATGGAATTCTTGGGTTTCACGTGACATCCCATCCACCTCATTAGTTATTCAAAACTTTAGCTGGTGGTCTACCAAAGCTCACTTGACAAAGCGTTTGTACAGAGAAGGTGCATTGCTCACATGAAAAATGCCTTACGCTTGCGTTGTTCGAATCGTTCAAACCGTGAAACTGATAAAAGTTTCTTCAGGGTTCCCCATGAGCTAATAAAAAAAAGGGTGAACGAACACAGGGTTTCACAAAAAGACATCGAGAAAGGTGGCTTTTGAATCTCTCAGTGAAATCGAAGTGAGTACTTTTTTTTAGTCACGAAGCGCTAAAGTCCCCAGCTGTTTCTTTGTTTACTCCTCACTCGATGGCTGCATGTCTCGCTTTCTTCAACAGGGTGTCCTAGCAGTCTTTTCAATGAGTCTTTCAAAAAGTGCATGCAATCAAAACAACCACAAATAATAAAGTCTATGTGCATGAAGGTCACGACAAAATTCTTCCCCAGCCGTACAGTTACAATGCGCCGTGATCACTTCTCCGTCTTGTTTAACTAAGATCCAGGTCTTTAAAGGGGTTTCTGATGCTCTTTGTGAATGATTTAGCTGAGAGATAAGAGCCAACACAAGTGAGAATCAAGCCAACTGTTGTTTGTTTACACTTCAACTTGCAGCGCTTTGTTGTAAAGACGCGAACGAAAAGCTTAAAAAAATACATACACGGGCAGAAACAATCCAGGATTCATTGGGCAGTGATTTGATCCCGAGGTCCTTTACCCAGCCACATACAAAAAAGTTGTAAGCCTCCATACTCTTCCATGCTTTCATCTGTTTTGTGGTGTATGTAGAAGGACGTCTGCAACACCAGATAGTTCGAGATGTCGGGGAACTCGACTGAAGGGTAGTTTTTGAGATCGTATGACAAATCCTTCTTTCCCAGACGGTAGGGGTCGATTCCATTGCACACAGCAATCTTCTGAATAGATCTAAAGCCAGCAGTGGCTTCTAGATTATGAGCGTACTCTGATAAGTTGTTTGGACTATGGCAGCCATTTTGGTTTGCTTGACCACCAGCTGTTTTACCAGAAGTGAAATCGCTAAGAAAAGTCACATGACTGAAACCCAAGAATAAAAGGCTACATTTACACTACGTTCAGACTGCAACCTGAAACGACCCATATCCGATTTGTTGTGAAATCCGATTTTTTTGTTAGGCCGTTCACATTACCAATTATATGAGACTTGTATGCGATCTCCAATATGAACGAAAAATGACCCAAAACTGTCCCACATGCGCAAATTGACACATAATAAGCACATCTACGTAATACGTAAACAAAAAAAAAGCGCACTCTTCAAGTTTGCAAGTAAGGCTTCCTCCGCACTATCCAGCAGCAGTTCTGTAGGGTCCATGCGAGGTTTGTCGCCCAGAATGCGGTCGAGCAGGTCGTAATGTGGACATGTCACATGACGCCGGCCGCTTCTTTTGTTGGCATCCTTAGCTTCTTTATATTTAGCACAAAGGCTCTTCACCTTTCGCTGGCACTGAAGCCAGGGCCTCGTGTACCTGCGCTCGGCCAGTGCTTTCGCTATTGTTTCAAAAACAGCGCGATTTCGGTATGACCCCTCCAATTTCGCCTGCATAGCTTTATCCCCCCAAATGTTAAGTAATTCAAGCACCTCACAGTCCCTCCATTGGGTGCCCTCGGAAGTTTCTGCAGCATCTCCATGGCCGCCTGCCGAGTTGTCGTCCGCCATTGTTGTTGTTTTCCACCAAAGAGGCGGGATTAGCCAAAGCAGAATAGTGACGTTTGTCTCTTGTTGATGACGTGTAGGTCGCATGAATGCGACCTGTCCGGTCAGACTGCAGTCGCATGTGAAAATAACGGATATGCATCGGAATTAGGACCACATATCCAAGCGGCCTGGGTCGCATGTGAAAAAAATCGGATCTGTGTCGTTCAGATTGTCAATAACAAATTGGATACAGGTCGCATATGGGCAAAAAAATCGGATATGGGTCGTTTCAGGGTGCAGTCTGAACGTAGTCTTAGAATCCTCAAGGTGTATTTCCACTCCACTCCCAGTACTCTTGTCATAATTTCCTCCAGATCCCCTCTAATAAATAACCCTTTAATTCCTCAACTCAAAATTAAATAAAACAAATATAAATTCCCAAGTGGGCGGCACGGTGGTGTAGTGGTTAGCGCTGTCGCCTCACAGCAAGAAGGTCCGAGTTCGAGCCCCGTGGCCGGCGAGGGCCTTTCTGTGTGGAGTTTGCATGTTCTCCCCGTGTCCGCGTGGGTTTCCTCCGGGTGCTCCGGTTTCCCCCACAGTCCAAAGACATGCAGGTTAGGTTAACTGGTGACTCTAAATTGACCGTAGGTGTGAATGTGAGTGTGAATGGTTGTCTGTGTCTATGTGTCAGCCCTGTGATGACCTGGCGACTTGTCCAGGGTGTACCCCGCCTTTCGCCCGTAGTCAGCTGGGATAGGCTCCAGCTTGCCTGCGACCCTGTAGAAGGATAAAGCAGCTAGAGATAATGAGATGAGATGAGAAATTCCCAAGTGCATGCTTGTTCCAGTTACGTCCAGCAAGTGATTAGTGCCCCCTAGAACCCAAATTTCTGCACATTTTGAATCCTGTTTTCCTGTCTAGTGTTCTCAGTGGAATTATCCACTCTTCATCAGTGCGATTTCTAGCAATGCTGATAAACTTGTGTAACCTTAACATCGGACGATTTTATTGGCCCGTCAATACAGTACGATCGTTGAGCTCTAAATCAAATCTCAATCTTTTTCCAAACTCAGTCCACTCAATCCTTTTCCACTTTCCCTCGGTACCCGTGGCGTGATCTGTAAGTATGATCTATATGCACTTCAGCTCGTGTCTGTAAGCGCAGAATCGTGTGTGGATGAATTGTTCAGGCTTCTCAAAAGCCAATAAAAGTGTAATTACATGGCTTGGGCCTTGGTAACTGTGCATGGTGCAAGTGACAGCTATGAGGAGACAGGAAGAAAAAAAAAAAGCAGGCAGGACAGATTATTGTCAGCACACCACAGCCTGCGTTTGCTGCTCTAGCTGCTGTCGTCTCAGCGGGGTCACCTTGAATGCGAGTGCTACAATTTTACCAGTCATTAAACTCTTAATCCAGGCTCAACGTGCACTTCTTTTGCCATCGCTCAAAACGGACAAGGCTGTCATATCACTCACGGCGTCTCCCGAACAGCACAAAAGAAATATAGAGACACAGTAGGGGGCTGATTGTGCTGCAATTAATAACTCTGTGCATTGAGCGAAAACAATGGTGTACCATTTACACCATCCAATGAACGAAACCTGTGTGATGGTATTTGACATATATACGGTAGAGGTGATATGAAAATTTTACTTTTTCAGTGCTTGTGTACATATATTTGGGTATATGGAGTGCCAACCAACCCACAAACTCTGAAATAAGACACCCAGATAGTATCTTTTGCTCTACCTATTTCAGAAAACATGTAATTCAACAAGCCATTCAGATTTGGTTCCACTTTCTGTCATGAGCAAAGCTCATTAGAATAATCCCACCCCCTCATTTGAGTATCTCCACTCAGAGCTTGAGAACTGTCATTGAGAATGAATATTCATGAGGAAAGTGCTATGCACAGAACAGGTCCTTGATGGGTGGCACGGTGGTGTAGGTGGTGTACTGTCACCTCACAGCAAGAAGGTTCCGGGTTCGAACCCCATGGTCGACGGGGGGCTTTCTGCATGTTCTCCCTGTGTCTGTGCGGATTTCCTCTGGGTGCTCCGGTTTCCCCCATAATTCAAAGATGAGGGAAAATACCCAGCCACTGGGTCTTGTACAAGACAGTGTATACTTAGTTTCAAGCCCAGATAGACCGGGGAAGGTTGCGTCAGGAAGGGCATCCGGTGTAAAACTTGCACCAAATCAAAAGATCTGCTATGGTGACCCCTAACGGGAGCAGCCAAAAGAAGAAGATTCATGAGGAAAGTGTGACCTGATTGGCAGACATAAGTGGGGGTGGAGTGAGCAGTGGCTCATTATCATTTAAAGGAACAGGATGTTCCTCAAATCAGCTGTTTTGAAGAAGGCTGTTTAGACAGGGTCAGAAGGAGCTGTGGTGCTTTAACCTTGTCGTATTTTGACCAAGGCATGTCACAGACATTTCTTTAAGACCCCAGGGAACTGTGTCAACTTGTGCAAAAATGGTATGTCACCTCATATCTTGCACTAAACACCCTACCAGCTTAATTTCATCAGCCCATTCAGGCCTCAGACATAACTACAGACTTAAGAGCTGTTGAAAGTTTTGCACAGGATTTGTGCAAGCTAGGTGGAGTTTGGTTACTGGTTCTACACTCTGCAAAGCTTCTCAGGGGTTCTTAAGTCAACAACCATCTACATTCTTCAGGGGGAAAAGGGTTCTTTAAGGTTTTGGGGTCATGACTACCATGGCCGAATGGTTAGAGAAGCAGCTTTGGGGACAAAGGTCACAAGTTTGATTCCCTGGACCAGCAGGAATGGCTGAAGTGCCCTTGAGCAAGGCACCTAACCCTCAACTGCTCCTCAGGCTGCTCTGGGTATGTCGTACGTTGCTCTGGATAAGAGCATCTGCTAAATGCCTATAATGTAATATTAATTACATTAATTGGGCGGCACAGTGGTGTCGTGATTAGCACAGTCACCCCACAGCAAGAAGTTTCTGGGTTCGAACCCAGCAGCCGGCAAGGGCCTTTCTGTGTGGAGTTTGCATGTTCTCCCCGTGTCTGCATGGGTTTCCTCCGGGTACTCCAGTTTCCCTCACAGCCCAAAGACATGCGGTTAGGTTAATATGGGACAGCCTTGGGCTGGGGTGCCCTTGAGCGAGGCACCTAACTCCCAACTGCTCCCTGGGCGCTGTTAGCATGGCTACCCACTGCTCTGGGTATGTGTGTGTGCTCATTGCTCACGTGTGTGTGTATGTGTGTGTTCACTGCTTCAGATGGGTTAAATGCAGAGAGGAAATTTCACAAGTGTGTGATGAATAAAGTTGTGCTTTCTTCTTCTTCTTCTTTCTTAATGTAATAACTCGTTTTGCACCTGAGACGGCATTGGAGGTGGCTCAGCCACACACTCTGCAAGCCAGTCTCCAGCATCACCAAACAAGTGCTCACCTGGAATCCCCAAGGCAAGAGGAACAGAGGACGGCCCAGAAACACATGGCGCAGAGACCTTGAAGCTGACACCAAAAGAATGGGATACACCTGGAGCCAACTGGAGCAGATAGCCCAAGACCGAGATGCCTGGTGATCCCTTGTTGGCGGCCTATGCCCCAGGAGGGGTAATAGGTGGAAGTAAGGAAGTAAGTTCTGCACTCTTAGAAAATAGTTTTTTTTAAGGGTTCTTTCTGTTTCCCTCTTACTTTTAGGTTACATCATATTATGGTTGACAGCAAAGAATAAACACATCATATCCTTCTGCACGCTGCATTTTCAATTCTTGATTTTTTCCATGCAACTGCTTGTGTTTAAAGATTCTGGTCTAGATGTGATTGAGGAACCCTGTCTTGGATGCTTTTACCCAAGAAAAATCTCACAACCTCACAACAAGGTGTGATGCAACCATGGGGAAAGCCATGGCCTAATGGTTAGAGAAGCAGCTTCAGGACTAAAAGATTGCTGGTTTGATTCCCTGGACCAGCAGGAATGGTTGAAGTGCCCTTGAGCAAGGCGCCTAACCCCCAACTGGGTATGTTGTATGTCGCTCTGGATAAGAGGGTCTGTTAAATGGCATTCATGTAATGTAATGCATAATCAGATTGTATGCCTTTTTCTTACAAGATTTCTGTAAGATTTTTCTTGCTGTTTACTTTATATTCTTCACACACACACACACGTTCCAACTGTCCAGGCTTTACATACTCAATGATGTATTTTTCTCCCACCAGACAAAGTGAGCGTGATAAATTGGACAATAAATGCTCTAATACAGTATGAGAGACGTGAAAGGAAGGTAACGGGTTTACAAAGACGAGCTCAGTGAGAACAGACAGGCTCTTAAGCAGAAACTCAAAATAAAGAGAAACAGAGCAGCATTATTACCACAGTCACATTCACACTTGCCTGACATCTCATCTTCTCAACTCCTCATCTCCGTGATCAGGCTGGAGGATCAGGACAAGTTCCCACAGCAGGTTGTCCAGCAGAACAAAATCATTAAAGTGCTATTGTTGGATTTTTTTCCATCCTTGATTAGTTCCTTTATACAGTTCTTTTTATAGACTGACAGTTATTAAGGATTAGGATGATTTAACTGAAAAAAATACTCAAGTATCCTTCAAGGGTTCTTTAGACAGCTATTGGTTGCACAAACGTATATAAAAAAAGAATCCTTTGGATAGTTTCTAGTTCAACACTCCTTGAAAAAATGGGCGGAGAGGTTTCAGTTAATGTTCACAATGTTCAAACATCAGAATGGGAAAAATTGTGATCTCACAGTCAAGTGTGACTTTCTTTCACTGTGGCATGGGCGTTGGTTTGAGCCAGATGGACTGGTTTGAGTATTTCAGAAACTGCTGATCTCCTGGGGTTTTCACACACAAACAACAGTCTCTAGAGTTTACACAGAATGGTGCGAAAAACAAAAAACATCGAGTGAGTGAGTGACAGTTCTGTGGGTGGAAACAAACACCTTGTTGATAAGAGAGGTCAGAGGAAAATGGGCAGATTGGGAGGATATAGTAACTCATATAATAACTCTTTACAACCGTGGTGAGCAGAAAAGCATCTCAGCATGCAACAGCAGAACAGAAGAACACACTGGGTTCCACTCCTGCAGCCAAGAACAGGGATCTTAGAATCAAGAACAAGTTCCTATTAAAGTGGCCGATGAGTGTTTACTGCTTGGGAACGTATATGTACCTTTTTGGCTCTAAAAAGGCACACATGGTTACCTTGAGGTCCAATAATGAGCCTTAAGGGGTACATTAGTAGTGTAGATTGTACCAGTTCAACACGGTTTACAACCAACATGTCGCAGATTAAAGAACATACAACACTGTCACCATCCGAATATCCAAATATTGCACTTTAAGTAGAAACTGGTGGACGCAGTTGTAATTTATATTACAGTGGAGGAAGAAATCACAAATGAATGAAGTTCAGAGGGCATTAAATGAAGTTGTACAGTTGTGATACATAATAAATCATAACAGCAATGACAATGCTTAAAGTTAGACTGCCTTTCAGATTTTTCAAGTGTAGGTCATAAAAAGAATTATCCTGACACCCAATTATTTTTGTTTATTGGGCTGGAAGCTACTGAATTTGAATCACAGACCCAATTTTATTAGGTTTCTTTTTTTTTAATAGAACAATTAATTAATTTAGAGCCATGTGGCCCTAAATTCTCTGCTATTTTTTCCTGCTTCACCATGACTCGATACAAGATACGATGTCATGCATCATGTAGTGGGCTTTCCCCGTTCACACAAGGCATTGTGGGATACAAATTTGAAACAGGAGAGAAAAATGGAGGACATGAGTGTGCGAATGAAACGTGAAAGAGCGACTACAGTAATGGAAAGAAAGCGAGAAGAAAACACGTTATGTTATATACGAAGGAAAGGAAATGCAGGACCAAACTAATAAATATCGGCGCTCAGCGAGCACCTCGGTGTGATCAGCTGTTCGTTTAGAGACAGAATGATGGAACTGTTAGTGCACGCTGAAAGGTAAACCCGCGCATGCGCACACGGACTTCCTCTGTCTGCTTGACTGTGCGATGCAAGCAATTTCATGCACATTATTTACTTTAATCCCTTCAAATTAAATAACTTCCCAGCCATAGAATGGCCTGATATTTTGTGAGATATTTCAGAAAAAAAAACAAATTTCAGAGGGAACTAAATTTCACCGATTTTATGAAACCGAAAGGCCGTCTAGCTTTAAACGTTAAAGTAAATGATTAAGGATCAGTTATCTCAATCTATCAGCGTAACTGAAATTCAATTCTATTAGTGTGTAAATGAAAGCCTTATGGGTTAATTATGTAAAATACTGGCAGTGGGAGTAATGGCTGATCAGTAAATTACTAATCTAGTAAGATTTTATTTAAAAATCAATTAAAATCTTGACCTACACGGACCATTCAATCATGAATGTACTGTATATGAATCCTTCATCAGAAACAGTGACAATGAGAAGTGAGAGAACATCCCTGTAAAAGTTATCTGATTGATATTCACGAGTAATCCAGTGTGAAACCGATCAGGAGAGAGAGAGAGCCTGAGCACTTTCCCGTGACTCAAAAAGAAAAGCACCGACAGTTTCCCGACATCACACAAGCAGAGTTTTTACTCTGTTGTACCGACTTCAACCTGCCGTTACTCCCAAAGTACTGAACAGATCTTAACCAGATACATTTCTTTGGAAAGCAGAGATTATAAGCTTTTTAATCATCATATTTACAATAGAAAATATTCAAGAGTTAAGCAATGACAGGTTTAGAAACTTAGATAAGCGTCTGCATGGACAATTTCCACAGCACAGCCGGTGAGCGTCTGCTATGTCTCGTAAATGTTTGCTCGTTTGCAAATAAACTGAAATATGGTCTGGGTAGTATGATAACTGGAACTGTGTCACTTTGTTCTTACCATACAGCCAAAATTAAAGTTGGATTTATATTATTTTAGTAGGGTAATATTTAGTAGTGAAATAAAAATTTCATTGAGCACAATTAAGATTTTGGGGAGGCACGGTGGTGTAGTGGTTAGCGCTGTAGCCTCACAGCAAGAAGGTCCGGGTTCGAGCCCCGTGGCCGGCGAGGGCCTTTCTGTGCGGAGTTTGCATGTTCTCCCCGTGTCCGCGTGGGTTTCCTCCGGGTGCTCCGGTTTCCCCCACAGTCCAAAGACATGCAGGTTAGGTTAACTGGTGACTCTAAATTGAGCGTAGGTGTGAATGTGAGTGTGAATGGTTGTCTGTGTCTATGTGTCAGCCCTGTGATGACCTGGCGACTTGTCCAGGGTGTACCCCGCCTTTCGCCCGTAGTCAGCTGGGATAGGCTCCAGCTTGCCTGCGACCCTGTAGAACAGGATAAAGTGGCTAGAGATAATGAGATGAGGTAATGAGATGAGACAATTAAGATTTTTAATGAATAAGTGTTGCCAGGCAAAATAAACCTCGCCCGGCAGCACTTATTTTACACCTACTGTATATGTTGATAATGGTCTCAGTCATCAGCTGTCAGGTTATAGTCCTATGAAAATCCATGACCTTGAGTTTGACATTTCAAGTCATTCAAGGCCACAGGTCATGGCGGCAAATGAAAGCCCATATGGAACTTCTTATATGTTGATAATGGTAAACATCTGGCTATCACGAACCATTTTAGAGTTATAGCCCTTTGAAAACCCATGACCTTCAGTTTGACCTTTCAAGGTCACTAAAGGTCAAAGATCATGGTGCCAAATGAAAGGCCATATGGGAGTTCCTACATGCGCTTAATAGTTAACATCTGTCTATCAGCAACCGTTTTGAGTTATAATGGAAAAGGTGTTATTTTGACCGAAAGGTTGACCTTTCCAGTGACCTTGACCTTCACCTTGACCTGATTACCCCCAAAATTTAATCAGGTAATCTACGGATCATTGCCCACCTACTGTGAAATTTTGAAGTCAATCGGTGCAACCGTCTAGACGCTAGATTGTTAACAGACGGACTCAAACAAAAACAAATAAACAAACAAACCCCACTGATTACAACACCTTGCCCTGCTTACTCCAT
This sequence comes from Neoarius graeffei, assembly GCF_027579695.1. Classification (NCBI taxonomy): domain Eukaryota; kingdom Metazoa; phylum Chordata; class Actinopteri; order Siluriformes; family Ariidae; genus Neoarius; species Neoarius graeffei. The sequence continues at coordinate 58,264,873 of NC_083585.1, read as the reverse complement.
CGCGGATGAGGTAAAAAACGTTCCTAGTTTCCTTATTACCCAAATTATTCTACAAAACCTGGAGCCATGTAATGTATAGTCTCTTGTCATTGTCATGATTTGCTCTGTTCATTTGTGGCACTTCTACGTCCTTTAAAAATCTATAATCACACAGACTGGACCAGTCAAAAGTTTGGACACGCCTTCTGTCTAATTCAGTGACTTTTCTTTACTGTTATTAATTAAAAGTCACTTCATGTCTTAAAGTAATGATGGATGTTGTTTATCTTTACTTAGTTGATATAATATGTATGGATTACTACAGGGGTTGGGACGTTGGTGTAGTGGTTAGCGCTGTCGCCTCACAGCAAGAAGGTCCGGGTTCGAGCCCCGTGGCCGGCGAGAGCCTTTCTGTGTGGAGTTTGCATGTTCTCCCCGTGTCCGCGTGGGTTTCCTCCGGGTGCTCCGGTTTCCCCCACAGTCCAAAGACATGCAGGTTAGGTTAACTGGTGACTCTAAATTGACCGTAGGTGTGAATGTGAGTGTGAATGGTTGTCTGTGTCTATGTGTCAGCCCTGTGATGACCTGGCGACTTGTCCAGGGTGTACCCCGCCTTTCGCCCGTAGTCAGCTGGGATAGGCTCCAGCTTGCCTGCGACCCTGGAGAACAGGATAAAGCGGCTACAGATAATGGATGGATGGATTACTACAGTTGTGGTGTTGAATGGGGCCATTTACTTAAAGTATTTTCATTATTTACTATTTACCGTTTGATCTCATCCATCGCAGGCGAGGTAAAAATGAGATTTTATAGCACTTTCCACCATTGTGCATTTGTTGCGAAATGGCAACAATTTACCAACTACCCCCTTTCAGCCCCCCCCCAACAACATTTAATTTTTCACTTATTTAAGCAATATTAAGAAACGCACTTCTTTTTTTTTTGTCTAGGTTCATGTATTACTCCTGCTATAGAGAGGTAACACATTTATTCAACTGGCTGAAATGTTTGACACTTAATCCACAAAGAAAAACGTTAAACTGGTGCTCTTAAATAAAACAATTTTAATTACATCGGATTGCTTACTTGAAATAGAGCCTGTTTTTTTTTTTTTCCCAGACAACTCCAAATTTAAGTCCGTGTCAGACACACCTGCAGGGTTTGCAGTTTCATGCTGCTGATGCAAGACTTTCCAAAGAAACGAATAAAGTGTACTGCTCCTGCGTGTCGCCCTGCACACTTTCCTTTCCAGCGAGTCAACAAGACCGCCATCATCCTCCATCTTCAGTTCTCCTGCTGCTTAGACGAGGGTTTAATTATGCATTAGTGAGAAATGCATCTTTGCTTTTCCTCTTTACTTAGCTCGTGAAGAGGGCAGAAATATGCAATCATCTTTCCTATTGTACTTCCACCTTTGCATTTCCGTATTAGCGAATTTCAGCTTTAAAGCCCTTTAAGTTTCTTTTAACTATTAAAACTTTCTCCAGCTCAACAAGTCTTAAAACTCTACAATCACACAGGAACACTCAGACATGTTTAACCCCTCATTAACCCATACACAGCTTGAATTTGTGTCCTAAAACATGAAAGGTTGATCTCATCTCATCTCATTATCTGTAGCCGCTTTATCCTGTTCTACAGGGTCGCAGGCAAGCTGGAGCCTATCCCAGCTGACTACGGGCGAAAGGCGGGGTACACCCTGGACAAGTCGCCAGGTCATCACAGGGCTGACACATAGACACAGACAACCATTCACACTCACATTCACACCTACGCTCAATTTAGAGTCACCAGTTAACCTAACCTGCATGTCTTTGGACTGTGGGGGAAACCGGAGCACCCGGAGGAAACCCATGCGGACAACATGCAAACTCCGTACAGAAAGGCCCTCCCCGGCCACGGGGCTCGAACCCGGACCTTCTTGCTGTGAGGCGACAGCGCTAACCACTACACCACCGTGCCACCCCTTGAAAGGTTGATGCTTTTTGCTATTGTTTCCCTTGAATATCTTAAACGACTCCAAATTATATCGTATCCATGCTGAGTTTATACAGTCGCACTTCACCAGTGCTAATATGAAACAAGCAGAAGCGTAGAAAAAAATGCAAGAAGGACCGTAGCTGTGTTCATGCCATCAGGAGCAACCCCACCAGCTGTGATGATGATGATGATGTATAATTTAACCCAAGAATGCATGTGTGTGCTCCACAGGCACTCCTTGAGCACTCCTCCCCACAGCCATGCATTATTCAAGCTAATGGTGACCCTGAAATAGAAAATAAAAAACCAAAACAGTCTGATCTCTTAAAAGTTTCATTGCATAGAGACCATTACGGGGAGAAGTAAGTGCTCGGAGTGGGACACCGCATGGAGAAGTGCACAGGAAGCAGCTTGTCAACGATGATTGAAAATGAAAGATGGTCTGTTTTTGGATTCAAGAACGTCAGCTTCTCTAACGACTGCAAGAAAATTCTGATTGGATAAAAAAAATGTGGGTTATTCCTTAAGGAAGCTCTTTCTTGTGGTTGGACCGTGACCTGTTCAGGGTGAGGAATGTTTCGTTTGAATAACAAGACACCATGAGAGATCATTTGGAGTTCAGAATGGTTATTGGATGACATCACCAGGTGGCACGGTGGTGCAGTGGTTAGCACTGTCATCTCACAGCAAGAAGGTTATGGGTCAGAACCTCATGGCCAACAGGAGCCTTTCTGTGTGGAGTTTGCATGTTCTCCCTGTGGTTCTCTGCATGGGTTTCATCTGGGTGCTCTGGTTCCCCCCACAATTTAAAAAAAAAACATGCAGATTAGATAAAAAATACCCAGGCAGTGGGATCATACAAGCCAGTGCATACTTAGTCCCAGTCCCAATCCCGGACAGATTGGGGAGGGTTGCATCAGGAAGGGCATCTGGTGTAAAAACCTATGCCAAATCAAATATGCGGATCATCATGATCTGCTTTGGTGACCCCTAACAGGAGCAGCCGAAATAAGAAGATTGAATGATGTCACCGATTAAAATTGGTGTTTTTTCTACCCATCCCTTATTGCTATGAGCAATCACATGCTCTGATTGGCTCCTCTACTACTAGGATATCAGTTCATATACCATGAGTAGAGAAAAACAAAACGGCGGCTTTGTTATCAAGTATTTGAAAGAAATAGAAATAGCTCAAAGAAAGTCTTTTTTTTTCGCCTATTCCACACTCCAGCCCAGTGGGTGGCAGTAACACACTATTAATTTGGTTTGCCAACTACCAAAAACACCCTAAAGAAGAGGAAGAAGAAAATGAACAAAATGGCGGAGCGTGTTGCTGGACCAACTGAGGATGAAATAAAAACTCTACTCAAAAACAAAACACCGAAAAATACAAAAAAAGCAAAAAAAAAATGTGGAATAAAAGTAGTTGATGGTGAGAACATATCTTTTTATAATTTTTCAAGAATTATTATCATTATTGCATTTTTCACACAGCTCCTGTCATTTCGCCAGGTTGTTTACAGTCTAAGCGGAAAAGATTTTGTCGGACGTTTTGTATAAAGTCTTTATGTATCGAATTTGCAAAAAAATAAAAATGCTCTCTGTTTCTCAAAATCCAGTGAATGTGGATAGAATAAAACAGTTATTCCACGCAATCTCGTCGTACATGGATTATAGCTATCAGCTCATGTACGACTCATTTCGTGGAATAACTTAAATATCCGGGGGGTGGCACGGTACGGTGGTGTAGTGGTTAGCACTGTCGCCTCACAGCAAGAAGGTCCTGGGTTCGAGCCCCGGGGCCAGCGAGGGCCTTTCTGTGTGGAGTTTGCATGTTCTCCCCGTGTCCGCGTGGGTTTCCTCCGGGTGCTCCAGTTTCCCCCACAGTCCAAAGACATGCAGGTTAGGTTAACTGGTGACTCTAAATTGAGTGTAGGTGTGAATGTGAGTGTGAATGGTTGTCTGTGTCTATGTGTCAGCCCTGTGATGACCTGGCGACTTGTCCAGGGTGTACCCCGCCTTTCGCCCGTAGTCAGCTGGGATAGGCTCCAGCTCACCTGCGACCCTGTAGAAGGATAAAGTGGCTAGAGATAATGAGATGAGATGAGATGAAAAGGTTGGGGATTATTCTCATTGTAATTTTATCGTTTATCACTTCCAAGAAAATTATTTTGGATGATTTGTAACGAGGCACAACTTCATGATTGACATAAATCCTCTCTAGGAATTCATACACTACATGGCCAAAGGTTTATGGACATCTGATCATCACACCCATATGTGGTTCGTTCCCAAACTGTTTCCACAAATTTGGAAGCACACAGTTATACAGATTGTCTTTGTATCCTTGAGCGTCATTGGAACTCATGCCCCTTTTCCACCAAAGCAGTTCCAGGGCTGGTTCGGGGCCAGTGCTTAGTTTGGAACCGGATTTTCTGTTTCCACTGACAAAGAACTGGCTCTGGGGCCAGAAAAAAATGGTTCCAGGCTAGCACCAACTCTCTGCTGGGCCAGAGGAAAGAACCGCTTATGTCAGCGGGGGGGCGGAGTTGTTAAGACCAACACCAATAACAAGACCGCAAAAGATCGGCATTTTTAAGTGACGAGAAGCAGCAGCTGTACAAACGCGAAGTCATCCATTATTATTATTGTTGTTGTTGTTGCTGCTGCTGCTTCTTCCGTGTTGGTTTTGCTTCGATATTCGCACCAAGGTTTATGCAAACGTAGCGACGTAACTGACGTATACAACGACGTAATGACGTGGCTTCCCTTAGCACCCCGAGCTATGGAAAAGCAAACTGGTTCTCAGCTGGCTCGCAAGTTGAACGAGTTGTGAACCAGCACCAGCACTGGCCCCGAACCAGCCCTGGAACTGATTTGGTGGAAAAGGGGTATCAGAGACCCAAACCTGTTCCAGCATGACAAAGTCCCTGTGCACAAAGCAAGCTTGATGAAGACATGGTGTTCAGGTTGGAATGAAAGAACTCAAGTGTCCTGCACAGATCCGTTGACCTCAGCTGACTGCACCCCAAATCAGCCTTCTTACTTCAAACCAGTGCCTGGCCTCACTCATGCTCTTGTGACTGAACAGAAAAAAAAACCAAAAAACACAGCCACACCCCAAATCTCGTGGAAAGCCTTCCCAGAAGAGTGGAACTTATTCTAAAAGGAAAGGGGAAGTATAGGTATGGTGCGATACGATGAGATATCTACACCAAGCAACCTGGACCTGTGTCTCAAACCACACATTTTGTGTACTCGGGTTATAACTAGACCCAAAATACTAAGGCAGCATTATATGCAAACTTTCAGACTTTCCGAATACATGACCACACAGCATTTCTGTCCATTATAAACAGACTCAAAATACATGCGACAAAAATCTCTGAAAAATAAACTTGAATCGATGCGTAAAAATAGCCACATCCCTCTGTAATTACGGCCTGTCCGTAAAATTAATAAATAAATAAAACTTGACTTTGCAGTATCATTTTCTTTCCTGTTATGCTGTCTAAGCAGTGCTCAGCACTTTAGATCGTCGTTATTCTGTGTGTGTGAGAGAGAGAGAGAGATGGACAGTGTGAAAGAGGCGGTTAATGGGAAGGCCAAGGTGGCAGGTCCTTAGGCAGTAAAATCTACCTGTTTCTATCCATCAAACCTCGCTGTCATATCAGCAGCCTAAAATACCCCATAAAACACCCTTATCGTTGGATGGACCTTCAGAGGCAATTAGACGGCGACTTCATTAGTCTAAGTGTGACTGGAATACAGCCAATCAGCTCCGGATACTGTATACAGAGTGAAACGAGTTAATCAGGAGTTTCATCAGGGTGTTATTTTGTGAAATTCAATGCTTTTGTGAATTCATTCCATCAGCAGAGCAATCTCCAGATTACCAGAGGAAGCTGAGAAGATAAAACTCAATGCCTTCTGCACGTCTTCGGGAACATGGTTTGTTTGTTTGTTTGTTTGTTTCCTCCATGGAGTTTCAAATAGCATGAATTTCTGTATAAGACAGATACATTTTACTTGAACAATCTTTCAGAAGGCTGGTATACATCCATCATAACTGTGTCAAGGACGTCTGTTTTTATTCAGCATTATAATTTCCTAATAATGCTACCATAGATTTACTATCAGTACTGTAATGTCATACAAGTGATACAAGTCATCACATATATCAATTTTGTATTGTTTAACAGATGAAAAGCTTATTTCATAAAGTGGTATAACCGTACCACTTGTATTGGGAAGCCATTGCCTAATGGTTAGAGAAGCAGCTTTGGGACCAAAAGGTCACCGGTTCAATTCCCTGGACCAACAGGAATGGCTGAAGTGTCCTTGAGCAAGGCACCGGACCCCCAACTGCTCCCCTGGCTGCTCTGGGTATGTTGTATGTCGCTCTGGATAAGAGCATCTCATCTCATCATCTGTAGCCGCTTTATCCTGTTCTACAGGGTCGCGGGCGAGCTGGAGCCTATCCCAGCTGACTACGGGCGAGAGGAGGGGTACACCCTGGACAAGTCGCCAGGTCATCACAGGGCTGACACATAGACACAGACAACCATTCACACTCACATTCACACCTACGCTCAATTTAGAGTCACCAGTTAACCTAACCTGCATGTCTTTGGACTGTGGGGGAAACCGGAGCACCCGGAGGAAACCCACGCGGACACGGGGAGAACATGCAAACTCCGCACAGAAAGGCCCTCGCCGGCCACGGGGCTCGAACCCAGGACCTTCTTGCTGTGAGGCAACAGCGCTAACCACTACACCACCGTGCCGCCGATAAGAGCATCTGCTAAATGTAATCATAAAATATAAATACAGAGGCGATTATAGAAAATCGAGTGTGCTGATTGGTTGAGAAATCCGGACTATTTCTTGATGAGCGCCTCGGCAAAATGGTGTCCGATCACTTCGTCACCATAAGTGAGGAAGAATTATAAGTGATGAAAGAAAATGTTGTTCCTTAAAGCACGCCGAAGTTTGGTCTAAAACTATTCAAAAGGGAAGGTGGAGTTGTGATTTATTTTATCGGTTTCAAAACAAAGTACTTTATGTGCCCCGGTGTAGATAAGTGACAAGTCTGCGCTGCACCGTTGTTACATTTACGTGCGGCTTTTGTAGTTTGAAATAAATTATTTGAATATGATTTTTTTTAAATTTTGAAATAAATCACCTGTGTATTTATACTAAAACAATTAGTAATTCACCTTCTTCTCAGTGAATATCGATGATTATTCTATCCACATTCACTGGATATGAGCATGCTTTGATTGGCTACTCTACTCCTAGGCTATCAGCTCATATACTGTGAGTAGAGAAAACAAAATGACGGTGTGCATCAAGTCAGATATATCACTTTGTTATCAAGTATTCAAAAGAAACAGAAATAGCTAAAAGAATATAGTTTTTTTTTTTCCCAAAAAAAATCTCCTGTTCTACACTCCAGCCCAGTGGGTGGCAGTAATGCACCTTTGAGTTGGTTTGCCAACCACCAAAAAAACACTAAAGAAGAAAAAAGAGAGGGAAATGGCATTGCGTGTTACTGAACCAACCGAGGACGAAATAAAAACTCTACTCGACAACAAAACCCCCAAAAATACAAAAAGGCAACTTTTTGTATTTTGGAATGAAAATATGGAATGAAAATATTTCATGGTAAGAACATATCTTTTTTTATTTTTCAAGAATTATTATTATTATTATTATTATTATTATTATTGCATTTTTCACAAATTGCTCCTGTCATGTCGCTGCCGATTTGTTTACATTCGAAGTGAAAATGATTTTGTTGGACGTTTTGTGTAAAGTTTTTATTTATCGAATTTGCAAAAAAAATAAAAATAAAAATGCTCCGTTTCCCAAAATCCAGTGAATGTGGACAGAATAAAACAGTTCTCATCTCATCTCATTATCTCTAGCCGCTTTATCCTGTTCTACAGGGTCGCAGGCAAGCTGGAGCCTATCCCAGCTGACTACGGGCGAAAGGCGGGGTACACCCTGGACAAGTCGCCAGGTCATCACAGGGCTGACACATAGACACAGACAACCATTCACACTCACATTCACACCTACGCTCAATTTAGAGTCACCAGTTAACCTAACCTGCATGTCTTTGGACTGTGGGGGAAACCGGAGCACCCGGAGGAAACCCACGGGGAGAACATGCAAACTCCGCACAGAAAGGCCCTCGCCGGCCCCGGGGCTCGAACCCGGACCTTCTTGCTGTGAGGCGACAGCGCTAACCACTACACCACCGTGCCACGAATAAAACAGTTATTCCACTCAATCTTGTCGTACATGGATTATAGACAACTCGATGAATCAACAGAATTAAAGGCAAGATAAATGAGGGCTTCCAGAATCAAAAAACGATGCTGTGCCAACAATATTTGCCCATCGTTCAGCTCCAAAAGTTCGCCGATGCAGTGTTGAGCATCAGCAAAGACAACAACGCCGGGAGGCTAGTTTCGACTTTAATTCTTTGTTGTATATTATCGGTGTCTTACCTGGTGAATTATAATCGGTATCCTGGAGTGTTATAGGTTCTTCAGTGTATACTGGAAGAAAATACGGGTAACAAAGAAACACCGACGTTAAAGAACAATCATCAACAGATAAAGAGATGGAGCATTCAGTTGAGCTTCAGGTACAGTCGACTATACTCCAGATAAAAGAATTACGGTACTCAGAACATTTTGCATGAAACTCACTCATTTGAAATTTCCAAAGTTTTATTTCATCATGGTTTCAGTTTCATTTATGTCCTAGGAACGTGAATTGACCGGAAAGAGGGATATTGCTGTGCAAACAGATGAACCAATTCAGACAGAGACAGTTGTCTCCAAAGACAAGATAATCTAGTGTTCTTTGTTGGGAGACAAAAGCGTCTCATTAGAGGATTCGTTTGAACTCTACTCACAAAACCACGATGTAAGCAGAAGATATAAACAGCTGAATTGCTCCAAGCTTCCATGACGCCATGTCATCGCATACGTCACTTCTACAGGAGGCCCATCTGGTATTTTAATAAAAATTATTTTCTAGAACACTATTTGGTCTCTGAAAAAGAATGTTTGACTGCTGAAAATATTTTTACTGAACATACAGTACATTTCAGAGTAAATCCGCTGGAGGATCCCTTTAACCTTCATCCTACCAAGTGGGGTCCATCTGGACCCCGCACCTATATGTTTGTTTGCCATTTTAAAAATATGTGACATACTGCCTCACCGTTTTATGAATTTGTCGGAATTTATGTCTTAATTAAAACACTAAAGCACCGGAAGATCAGCTTTTTGCATTGTGAAGGAATAATTAATTTGTTACTGGGGTCCAACCGGACCCCAGAGTAAAGTTTATCTGTCTTTCATTTTATAATTGAATAGCACACTGAAAGTTAACTTCTTTTATTTCTTTTATGTTCCATAATGAAACTACCAAGGCATTCCTTCTTGGGGTCCGTGTGGACCCCACTGCTGCAATAAGCACAGGCTGCAAAACAAAAACCCTAAATTATTTTACAATTACTTTTTTGTTTTAAATTCTGTAAGAAAAGACCTAAGTTGTAATCCAGAATGTTTTACAGCTGCATGAGCTGCAAAAATCATGTATATAATGCCAATTTTTTTTTTTGTGGCGCTATAATTTGCTACATGTATGCTAGTTATTGCAATATTATTGCAATGTTATTGCATTTATAATACATCATTGATATTCAGCCATAGTGGATTTTGTTCTTCAATAAAGTTATGTCTGTTTGCTGCATTGAATTGGTTCTTACTGCATTGATTTCAAGGTATTCCCTCCTGGGGTCCATACGGACCCCGCCTGGTAGTTTGTGTATGTAAAATTGGCTGGTAGGATGAAGGTTAAGTGTGTTCTTTATGCCTTGGGCCCTTTAGTGTATTGCTGTTATTAATACAAGATGTTCTGAACAAAACTTATCTGGTGATTTTGTCTTTATAAGCTTTAATTTTAAAGAAAAGTATTGGGGTCCAAACGGACCCCACATGGTAAGATTAAGGTGTAAAATAGCATGGTAGGATGAGGGTTAACCCTTTGACGCAAAACATATGCACACCCCTTCTAATGCACAACATGGGTCAAAAATGACCCGCATTCATTTTCCAGGTTATTTCATGCTGACTGAGTTTTTCTTTGCTCTATCTTTTGAAATCAATTTATTTTATGATTGAATATTCCAAGTATTCTTTAAATATCTTGTTTTTAATTACCACAAATCATTAATTAATTTTTTTCTTTCCTACTTTATGAACAAAAATACTTTTTATATTACTACACATGGGTCATCCAAGTGTGATTTAAAATTAAATGTCTTAATACTATAATAATAATTTGTTTCAAGTAATTACTTTAGCAGTGAACGGGGCCAGTTATTTATTTATTAACTATGTCGTTAGCTAAGCCAACTACAATAAAATTAGCTAACTAAAGTAGAATATGTCGACAGCTCGGTAGCTAATAGTAATTACTTGTAACTTTCTGACAAGTAATCTACTCACTCTCAAGGTAACCTAAACATAATCAATTTTTTTCTAAGGTAATGTTAGAACAATTGAAAAACATTACTTCCATGTATTAGATGGGCAAAGGGCGCTGTGCTGAGCTGTGAAACGTCTGACACAAGCACAATTCACAGTTCCCACCAAACGCTGGAGTAAATGCATGCGGGTCGGTTCTGACCCATGTGTGTAAACTTGATGTAGAATTACAAAAGCTGTGCTTGTTCATAACTTAAGAAAGGAAAAATAAAAATGATGATTTGTGCTAAACAAAAACAAGATATTGACTGCATATTTGGAAAAGTAAATGACAAAATGAATTTATTTCAAAAGTAGATCATAGAAACACTCAGCCGTACATGAAATAACCTGGAAAATGAACGCAGGTCGTTTTTGACCCATGTTGTGCATTAGAAGGGTATAGTGATACAAAAAGGGTTTTTATTCAAAAAGTAAGAAAGGAAAAAATATAATAAGGATGTATGATGATCAAAAACAAGTTAATTGAGGAATACCCTGAATACTGAATGATGGAATTAATTTATTGCAAAGATATAGAAGATAAAAACTCATAAATCACTTTTGACCCGTGTTTTGCATCAAAGGGTTAAACGAGTGCGTGGGACTGACAGCAGGTTTTGGTTGTTGGATCTAAGGGAGCGTGCAGGTGTATGGATGTGAATTAGGTCTGCCAGATAAATGGGTGCTTGGCCATGACGTGCCCTATATGTAATCGTAAGAATCTGAAACTGTATCCTGTAGCACACGGGGAGCCAATGAAGGAAGCTGAGCGGAGGCGTGATGTGACGGTGTCTGTAGACCTTGTAAGTAACCTCGCAGCAGAGTTCTGAACTGAGTGTAAGCGAGACAGGACGGGCTTATTAAGACAGGAAAAAAGTGCATTACAGTAATCAATGCGTGACGAGATAAAAGCATGTACAAGCATCTCCAGTTCTGAATAAGACACCATAAATCTGAGTTTACTAATGTTACGCAGATGGAAATAAAAAACAGGATTTTACCAGCTGTTTGACATGAAAGTCAAATGACTGAGACTTATCAAATGTCACCCCAAAGTTCCTCAGGCTCGAGTGAACAGCAAGCGATAGAGGCCCAGTGTATTGGTTGAGCATATGTATAATATTGTCTGGAGCAATAATTAAGACTTCTATCTTGTCTGTATTTAACTGTAAGAAATGTTCTGCCATCCAGTCTTTGATGGCGTCTCGGCAATCTAGGAGGCTAGAGTAGGCGTATCAGACGCTCGCTGACCGTGCTGTGAAAATTGTCCATGCAGACGCTCATCTAAGTTTCCAAATCTGTCATTGCTAAAGTCTTGAATATTTTCTTTCGTGAATACTCTCATTAAAAAAAAAGCTTATAATCTCTGCTTTCCAAAGAAATGTATCTGGTTAAGATCTGTTCAGTACTTTGGGAGTAACGGCAGGTTGAAGTCGGTACAACAGAGTAAAAACTCTGCTCGCGGGACGTCGGGAAACTGCCGGTGCTTTTCTTTTTGAGTCACAGGAAAGTGCTAAGGCTCGCGCTCTCTCTCTCTCTCTCTTCTGATCAGTTTCCCACTGGATTACTCGTCAATATCAATCAGATCACTTTTATAGGGATGTTCTCTCACGCTCACGGTTTCTGAAGAAGGATTCAGCAAAATTTTCTGTCTGATAGTTTTGATGTTATGATTCACAGGAGTTTTCATAGCTTTACCTACTTATTTTTTTTCAGAATCAAACTGATTCCTGTAAATAAATATTTTAAAATATAACTGTAGTTGCTTTCATGAAAAATATTGAGATCTTAGTGGTCGGGATGAGGTTTTAAAAAAACAGAAGTCAGAAACGCAAGCGTCAATTTCAATTCAGCTCATGTGAATTGTTTACTGGATGTGGATCAGACAGTTTTTTTTGAGGTTCACCTTGAAAGCTGTGAATATTAATTGTAATAATCATTTATATTTTCATATAAACACTAGTAGGCCCTACTTTTGAGAAATACAAAGGCTTACAGAGCACAAAGAGGGGATTAGAAATAATCTTTGATTACTTTTTTAAATTTTGATCGAGAATGGTAGATGTGAATGATGTTCAGTGCTTATTTATGCAGATTTTATAATTAACACTGATTTCTCCTTCTTTGTGATGTATAAATGAGAGTTAAGATCAGCTTTATATTGCACAAATAAAGCCATGTGGTGAAACTTTGAAGAAGAGAGTGTACTGAGTTAATGTTTTACCTAAAAAAGCAGAATAAATACTAAAAAGCAAATACTAATTTGCATTTTTAAACTAATTTTTCAAACTTTGTGTTAATACAACCATCTACATGCCTGTGAATTCCCATGTAAATATCTTGAGGAAAAAAAAATTATATATATATATATATATATATATATATATATATATATATATATATATAAAATAAAAAAAAACATAAAAAATTTATCTCATTGGTTAATGAGGCCCATTTTGGACCATGTGATCCCCATACAGAATATTACGGCTGTTTCCTAAAAATTAAGCCATATTTTTAGTGTTTGATTTGTAATATCTCAAGAACGGATAAACAATTTAATTCTGTAAAAAGTATGTTGTTCTGCATTCAATGAGACTAGTTTCAAGCACTTTGAATTTTCACCTGACATACCTACCTAGAGAGCCTGGACGCTTCATTGGGTTTGAATGTAAAATGAAGTTGTATATAATCTACTGTACATAAAAGTGATATGTAATATTAAAACTGTTTATCATCTATCCCAGTGGCAACATGTAGACAGAAAAATGTAAGGGACCCAAAACTGAACCCTGTGGAACACCACAGGAGAGAGACATATGATATTTATCTATGACATGTTTATGATCTGATTATGATAGGTCTATAAGGCAGGATTTAAATGAAGTGTTAGGGAAGGTGCTGTTATAAGGTTTTGTCTCGAATAACAGTTATTTTTATGCATTTCTGTACGCGACACATTGACGTGTATTGTACAATTAAATATAGGTAAATACAATAAAAATGAACTGATGCTTAATTTCTAAGGAAGAAAGACATATATGTTGTTGTTGGTGCTCTAAAGTCTCAACCTGTGTATGTATAAATCTGTACTAGCATGCAAATGTTGTTGTTATGTATGTGTAGCCATGCACACGTTTACAGGCACACAGCAGACCGTGCTACCTTAATATCTCCCCAGAAGAAAAGTTATTACCCCATATGAAACCGTCAGCCTCGACAGGGTGCTCTGTGGAGTTGTTACCACGCTCATGAAGAAGGGAACGAGTAATTGAATTCGCCATTGTTGCCGGACTCGGTGGGTGATATTTTAGCTACAAACTATCAAAAGACAGACAAATTATGATTCTTCGACACAAATTTGATCTCGCTTGTCTCACAGTGGCATAAATAGAGACCCTAGAAGGTGGCTGTGGCTCCGTGATGCTGTAAAAGACAGCCCAGAATCCAATTCCACGCAAGCAACGATTTGTGAGAAATATTAATTACGTCTTGACTCGACCTGCACAGTAAATCCAGCCACCTGGACCCTGGACTCTCAGTCATGCTTGAAAAGAGGACTGTGTATGGAGGATTCATAACGGAAGCCACTCTCATGCCCATTACTCTTCCAGGAGCAGTCGAGCTTCAGTTGGCTGCTTTCCTGCTTACACGGACGTGTGTGTGGGGGGGTCTCGGAAATTACACTCCTGAGTCTACAGTTCTCTACATATCATATTACCAGGATGGCGTTATGGTGCCACATGGGTCTTCCGCTCTATACTTTCATTAGAACTCAGCTGCACATTTGTGGGACCATAATAGACCTTGATACGTCTCACTTTTCCCTCAGCAGGTTGGCGTTTTGGTTCCACCTTCCTGCTGATTCGAAGTGGATGTGGAAGACACATCACCAGGAATGGAAGAGGAACACCACGAATATCTGAAATGGATTAGTACGGAGAAGCTCCAGGCTCCTATCCAGGAATTCCTTCATTCCATTTCTATATATGAACCGATGTAGGGTTCCATGACCAACCAACTCTACAACCACCGAGACAGACCATGTCAACAGACTGGGAGGGCTAAGCTCCACCCATCTTTCAAGGTTTTATTTAGATTGTGGGCATCCACATTATCTTATCTGTGGTTAAGAAACATTTTAAGACATTCATGTGTACATTAGAGTACAGTTAAATTATTTTCTTCACAAAATCCCAGCTTGTTAGGAAGATGAGGTTAGAGCACAAGGTCAGCCATGATACAGTGCCTCTGAAGCAGAGAGGGCTAAGGGCCTTGCTCAGGGGCCCAACAGTGGTGGCTTGGTGGTACTGGGGCTAGAACCTCTGAGGATGGAGAGCAGGATGGATGGTGTGATGAGCCCTGACTACTATTCCACTCAGGTGAATTTAAATGTCTGGGCCAGGAGTCAAACTGGGGAACCCTGACTCCTTGGTCATTTGAGTTAGCTTACTGAGCTGATGACTGATGGATTATTTGTATTTTTATTATTATTTTTTTTAACTGAGTACTAGTGGTCATGCAGAAAAAAAGACAGACTTCTAGGAAGCAACTATGGGCTAACGGTAACCATCCCTGTCATATAGGTTCATGCAGTCACATGACACAGCATGACACACCCGTCTCGTTTTGAGCTGGAATAGGCTAATATATCACAACAATCTTTCAAGTTTCCACAGAATGGTGCGGAAAAAAAAAATCATCGAGTTGAGTAAGGGATAGTTCTGTGGGTGGAAACAAACAATAATAATCAGCTGAATTTATATAGCGCCTCTCTCATACCCAAGGTTGCTTTACAATTAGGGGAAGAAAAAAAAAAATTCCACCAAAAGAAGTTCAGGATGTCATTCCAATGGTGTAGCTGCCACAGTCCCACCAAAAGGCACACGAAGAAAAGTTCTACACCACCTGCATTGCTGCTACGCCGCCACCGGGCAACATCGCTTGGAACACCATGCCATGGATCCACAAAGCGAGCACAGAAGTGCCACCACGCAGAGCACTGGTATGTCCCAAACAACCTGCACAGCCGCTGCGATGCCACCGAGCAACATCGCTCGGAACACAGCGCCAAGCACAAAAGCACTGCTGCACAGAGTGCTGGACAACCCCGATGTTAAAATGAGCAACAAGCTCACTGCAGTCCAGAGCGAGGAGCACAGGCATCACCCACGGCGAACCAAGGCCTAGAGGGAACTGACGCCCAAAACCGGGTCCGGAGCTACGCCCCAACCGGTTGACAAAACACTCAAACTAAAAACAAACATCAAACTACACAGACACAAAAAAAACAAAAGGGAAAATAAAATTAAATAAAAAGCTTTGGTGAGAAGCAGCAGCCAGAATGCGCATGGCGTACTCTCAACCAGAAACGGAAATGAGAAGGACAGATGGTGTGATGAGCCCTGACCACTTTTCCACTCAGGTGAATCTAAATGTCTGGGCCAGGATTCAAACCGGGTCCAAATGCCTTGTTGATAAGAGAGGTCAGAGATCAGAAAATGGCCAGATTGAACAGTTCGAGCTGAAGGATATAGTAAATATAGTAACTCATATAATCACTCTTTACGACCGTGGTGCGCAGAAAAGCATCTCAGCATGTAACAGCAGAACAGAAGACCACATTGGGTTCCACTCCTGCAGCCAAGAACATGGATCTTAGAACCAAGAACAAGTTTCTATTAAAGTGGCCGGTGAGTGTATACTGCGATTCTGATCTATTGACTCATATTCATCTTTCATCATCCCAAATGTCTCCAGTGTAAAGCCACGAAATAAAAGAATCAATCTTGGAGTTCAAATATTTTCAGAGGTGACTGTACATACATCCTTAGATATGCAATGGGGTGTGCAAACTTTTGCATTAAACGGTATAGATGGATGAAAACATCTGTCCTATATGTGAAGTAACTGTATGATATGCTGCATATACTACGTTATATTGACCCATCCCACGTGACGTCACGACAAATGCGGCTGCCATTTTGGACATGAACTACCAGTAGTCTACCACAGCCAACAACAAGGAACGACGGCAAAGCATCGAAAGGAATATAGCCATCAAAGAAAGTTTTTACTTTCAGCAAGACTTCCATCATGCCATTATATTGTTGTGCACCTGGATGTAGTAACCATCAACACACAAGGCAAGATTTATCATTTTATCGGATCCCGACAGATGCTGACCGACGGAGAAGATGGATAGCGGCCATTAACAGGAAAGATCGGCAGCCCTCGGCATACCAACGCTTGTGTAGTGACCGCTTTGTTGGAGGTAAGACGAATAAAGTTAGCCAGAAAAGGCATTACATTGCTGTTAACATTCTGTGGCGGCGAGTGTGTAACCAAATAGGTTAAAATAACCCATTGTAACCTCTTTGTTCTTCTGTAGTAGCTATTAGCTAACGACATTAGCTAACGTTGTGTTCCTTTGCTGTTGGTAGACTGTAGGACAGATCAGAGGTAATGTCCTACAAATAAGTGTTCAAAACAAGAGGAACATGTATTTGTCTCTTAAATCCAGGCCGTTCCCTGTAATCTGTAACAACGGTTGGAGAAAGTAATGGCAAATAGTGAGTGCACAAACCATAGAAGGTAAACTGTACACAGCGCCAGGGCAGTGTGATGGTATGTCTACTTTTAGATTGTGTTAGCTTATCAATGAACACACTCGTCACTCGACGAGTTTCACGTCTTTACGACGGATACTTAAATGTGTGTTAGGTATTATTGTTGCAGTCTAAGCAGTCATTGTAGCAGCTAGATGAGCGAGAACTCAATTTTTGCAAATACCTCTGCCTCTGCTCGCCCTGTAAATGCCCTACGTCGCTGGATAGTGAAGGTGTTTTCTGCATCTCGCTCCTTTTTCTTTTATGTTTTTTGTTTGTCTTTTTCCTCGCATTCGAACCGAAGTCCACTTCATGTCCAAAATGGCGGTCGCGTTTACGAAGGTCACGTGAGTGGGAAGGGTCAATACTATCTTAGAATCAGGAACAAGCTTCTATTAAAGTGGTCGGTGACTGTATATAGACAGACAGACAGAGAGACAGATAGATAGATAGATAAACTTTGAAAAAATTAGTTATTTATATTTCTTTCACATCACAAACTCATCCAGTAAATCATCAATGCCCGATTTTCGAACAACCTCTGACTCAGTGGTCAGAATGGCAGTGACGGCATGGTGACTTTACGTTCCTTCGTTTCATTTCATTGATAACCTGAAAAATAAACATAACCTCGTTACTCTTTCCTTATCAACATTACTTTTCTTCGATATACACTCCTCGGCCACTTTAATAGGAACTTGTCCTTGATTCTAAGATCCCTGTTTTTGGCTGCAGGAGTGGAACCCAGTGTATTCTTCTGTTCTGCTGTTACATGCTGAGATGCTTTTCTGCTCACCACGGTTGTAAAGAGTGATTATATGAGTTACTATTTGAGTTCCGTCCAAAAAAGGGCAAAAAAAAAAAAAAAAGGTCAAACCAATCTGGGGTAGGTTTCCTAAAAGCCTCTTAAAGGGGAACTGAAGTCATTTTTAAACTTGCTTTATTTCTTAATTAACGTGTTATTCAATTACGTTTTCGGTTTTAGTAACCTTATATCGTGACTCGTATTGGCAACTAATCACAATTAAATATTATACTTATCGGCCTGTTCGGTTTTTAGCCGTGTTGAATTTAGTTCGTTTGGTCCACGGCAGGCGTCGCTTATCCGCGCGATCTTCACGAGACTTGTGCGAGACTTCGAAACGTGAAGTGTCAGCCAGGTGTCAGTGCCGCCATTTTGAAAACTGTTTTCCAAACGAAATCTTGCACAAAAACGAGTTTAAATGACGATTACTGCCTACTTTTTTCAAACTTTCCTGATTGCTATCAAAACAAACAAAACTTCCGGCTTGATTACGTTTTGACAACGTTGGCAGATGTCGGTCACTTTGATTTCCGCTGTACGTTTTACTTCCGTCCTATGATGTATCGCACACGTCTCAACGAATCTCGTTTACGGCCATTGCTTTGACATATGGACTGATATATTACAGAGCATATTTCAAACACTCAGAACTTGCTACCGTATAGCAGCGACAAAATAGCGATCAAAAATGCATTCCTATATTTAATAAAATGAGATAAATAGAATTTTGATAATGAAAAATTTGCCTTCAGTTCTCCTTTATAGGGTAGTCGCACTAGAGGCGGAATGAGCTGGAATGCCGTCGGAATGAAAATTCTTCGTATATTCCGGGATATTCGAAGTGCATTCTAAAAATTCTGACTGCATTCTGAGTGCATTCCAAACATTCGGGCCCATTCTTGTGGCCAGCCCGAATGTTTTGCTCATGCTCAAAACATTCGAGGTGCATTCGAAGAGGAGAAATATCGAACGGCATTCGAAGTGTATTCTAACTGCATTCTAAATATTCTTACGGCATTCCAACAGCATTTGAAACATTCTGATCGCGTTCGAGGGGAAAATCGAAATGGCAAGCCACTTCAAATCCTGTCAGAATGTCCCGAATGTGCCTCGAATGAGCCGGAATGCCGTCGGAATGAAAATTCTTCGTATATTCCAAGTATTCAAGCTGCATTCTCTTTGAATTCTTAGACGTTCGAAACATATTCGGCGGCTATTCTGGGAGCGTTCTGACTGCATTTGAGGTGAATTCATAGAGCACCTTCCGACCAGACTTCGGGTGGTATTCGGAGAGCAATCGAACCGCACTCGTACGGCATTTGAAGTGCATTCTTAATATTCGTACTGCATTCTTACAGCATTCTAAGTACTCCTACTGTGTTCCAACTGCATTCAAAAGTTAATACACCCGGAATGTGCAAGAATCATTCGAGGCGGGTTCGAAGCGCATTCTACGCAAGTATTCGAACGGCATTCTTACAAAGCTGTAAGAATGTTGGTCAGTTTGAAATTCCTGCCCGAATGTGGCACGAATTTTGAAAAATTTTTCATTCTGTCTGGTTCTGCTTGATTCCTGCTAATTCCGAATAAGCGTGACGGGGCCTTTAACACTAAGAGCATCTTAACTAGGAGAGAGAGTATTTATTGTGCTGCTCACTCTACCATTTAACGATGATCTTTGTGCTACGATGCTTTTGGGAAACTCGGCACTGGCCATTTTCCTCTGACCCTTTCTTATCAACAAGGCGTTTGTTTCCACCCACAGAACTGTTGCTGACTCGCTCGGTTATTTTGTTTTCCGTCCCATTCTCTGTAAACTCTAGAGACTCCTGTGTGTGAAAACAAACCCCAGGAGATCAGCAGTTTCTGAAATACTCAAACATGCCGGTGATTGTACTTAGTGTGGGTTTACAGTTATCCACGGGTGGTTGTTGTTTTTTTTTTTCTTCCCTCATTTGCTCCAGTTGAAAACAGTTAGCCTCACTGACTGGTTACAAATCTAACCCCATACACCCAGAACATTCGGGAATTTATTTCAGATTCTTTGACTTGACATTTATTGGTTCATTTTCTATTAACTCACTGATGTTAAAGGACATGGGGCATGAAACATAAATGCATGCTATATCAGTTTCTTTCCATTAAAAATATGAAATAATTGCATCAACAAATACAAAATTATCTATTAAATTCAGCAAAATCGTTATATTCGTGATGATTATATGGCATTTCTGCTCGAGCTCCGATATGCATATTTTACAACCGGAAGACCCGCTGTCATGTGATCATACGTCACAAAAACTTTCGGGTACAGCACAAGCGGGTAGATGAATATGGAGAAGTGTGAATCGTGATGATGACGAATGCGACAAAATAGTTTTTGTGTCTTGGATGACAAGAAAATTGTTTCGTTTTTAGAGTGTTTAACGTACATTGAACATCATGGTGTATTGCGACCTCCTAGTCAGTCAGACGTGCTGTCACTCCTGTTAGCAATGTAGCTAGGCTCAGCATGGCCAATGGTATTTTTTGGGGCTGTAGTTAGATGCGACCAAACTCTTCCGCGTTTTTCCTGTTTACATAGGTTTATATGACCAGTGACATGAAACAAAGTTCAGTTACACAAATTGAAACGTGGCGATTTTCTATGCTATGGAAAGTCCGCACTATAATGACAGGCGTACTAACACCTTCTGCGCGCTTCGACAGCGCATTGATACCTGCACTCGGAGTTGTACCATTATTTTTTAGACAGGGCGGACGGACCAGGGCATTCGCCCGCCTGGCCGTGCCCGACGAGGAGCGCTCTCGGCCGGCTTGGGAGGCAGACGGCAGCCCCCCCTGGAAGTGTGGTTTTACCATGGGCCTCATGCGGTAAGGATTAGTATTATAATTTTGGGTGTATCAATTATTGATTATCATAATTCTGACTCATTTCGCCATTTTGAATGTTTTCATCTCGGACTCTGGAAGCATTGTATCTCAATCAATCTCGAAAAATATCAGCAAAAAAAAACCTAGCTTGCAACGGACTTTAGCTAGATCTATGATGAACTTTCAATGTATGATACAAAAATAATACTTCTTTCAACAGATCATTAGCCTTTGAGCAGAATTGTTTTTAACTTACCAGGAAGTGTTATCGAGCCGACCGCTTTCAGTTTCATGGGGACTGAATGAACTCTCACTCTCAGAATCATCTGACCCGTCAGAGTAAAGACAAGATCCATGTTCATGTGGATTTCCAGCTATCGGTTCGAATTGATAGGGTCTAACTTCACATCTCTGTGAAACATCGGGAATGTCACTGTCGATGGTGTCCATTTCGGTAACCTGTTTACATTAGATACCCAAGCGCTGGCTCCTTGAAAAGTTTTTGTGACGTCACGGGTCACGTGACCGCTTAGCTAATTAACGAATCATCGTTTTATGCTGATGTATAAAAAAGTTGAATAATGTGATGATTTTCACATTTTTGACGCCCTGCAGTGATTTAAGGCCCGGTCCCACTGCACTTACGGATGCAAAGAGGATGTAAAACGTAAAAAAATCTTTGCCATCCGTTGGAAAACGCTATGCATCCGTTGTGTACTCATTGCATACGTGCTTCATACGCTCTATCCATCGAGCATCCGTCCACTGTGATTTCATCCGCGCAAAAAGTTTTGAGCTGCACAAAACTTTTAGAACGGATGAACTTTCCGCCGTGTACGATGTAAATCCGTGACATATACGAGCAACAAACGTTCTATGTCCGTTATCATCCGTTAAACGTCTGCTGTATCCTCTCTGCATCCTCTGGGCATCCTCGCAACTCACATCCGCTGCAGCTGAAAACGGAAAGAGGGAGGAAAGATAAGGTACATGAAACGTCTATTCATCATTAGTAGCACGGAAATAGAAAGGATGTAAGCGTATGCATCTCGTATATAAAGTATTCAAAACGGACAAAGCGTTTATATCTGGGATGTATCTCGTATATTTAGGATGTCTGGAGTATGTCTAGAGTATGTATAAGGACACCTAGTGGACAATCGGTCTGCATCCGATATACATCCGCGCAACATCCCCTTTGTTTCCGTTAGGCGTACGTGATGCATCCCCTTCTTCCGCTATGCATCCGCTTTTTCTGCTATGCGTCCGCTTCTCAGTTATCACCGGTAACCCCTTCGGAGCTGTCATCCACTTCCATCCGCTTTCATCCGCTAGGCTTCCTATGAACATGCGTTTAACATCCCCGCTATATACTACCCACGTCCGTTCTTTTCCGTTCTGTTTTCGCAAATTTTCGCCAATTTTGTCCATTTCTGGAGCGGATGAAAACGGATAGAGCCACCCCCGAAATTTTGCTCGTCCGCTGTGTCCTTTTTGCATACGTTTTGTGTCCATCGGCCAGTGGGACCGGGCCTTTAGATGGCATTTCTTATGTCCTTTATACATAATTATACCCAGAAAAAAATCCATGTCCCATGTCCTTTAACGTCACATGGCCAGTCAGTCCAATCATCCAGTGTAAATCTTCATCAACAGCCCCCGAGTGTCCAGGGTCCAATCACCCCGGTCAGTAATCTGCTCCTGCATGGAGAGTAGTTCATCCCGATACATTTGAAATGACCGAATTGTTTGTATTTGAGGAAAAAGCATCGGGTGACATTGACCAGGTCCTTCCTTTGCTGTCAAAGCTGAATGTCAAAGTCTCTCAACAGACCCCTGGGAATACACCACTATTAGGAGGGCAAGACTGAGGGGCAAATTCAAAATTTGTTTGTGCACGAGAGAGAGAGAGAGAGAGAGAGAGAGAGAGAGAGAGAGAGCATTGTGTTTTCCTCTGAGAATATCCTCCTGTCAAAATGACAATGTGACAAAACACACACCAAGGCAATATGCTTCACTTTCATTTCTGATATCCTTGAAGAGCCTTCATCAGGACTTTGATAAAAATGGTTTTCAATCGTACTGTAGCGAACAGTGTTACAAATTGTATTCTGAAATGTGCACATTGCTATTTAGACCTAATCATCTCTGGTCCATTAGGCAAAGTTTGCCAAGGTATCAAATCTCACTTGTGTTTTTACACAGTTTTTTTTTCTTTTCTTGAGCGTTTATGTCACGCTACATGTGCTGCACTGCAAATGATATCATACTGAAGGAATGTGATCAATAGTTTCTATTCACTGGAGGACTAAAGACAAGAGTTTTTGTTGTTGTTTGAATGAGGCGTTTTAGACAGAAGAGTCTCAGCCAGGGATCCTACCGGTGTAAAATAAATCCCCTACACCACCTCAGCACGGTTTTATCAACGTCATATGAGCATTAGACATGGTGAAGTGTCTATGTGAAATCGTTTCCCCCATTATTGGCGCTATTGAGCTTTTTATTCCTGAACTTTTCAACAAAACACATTCGATAGGTCCATCTCATCTCATCTCATTATCTCTAGCCGCTTTATCCTGTTCTACAGGGTCGCAGGCAAGCTGGAGCCTATCCCAGCTGACTACGGGCGAAAGGCGGGGTACACCCTGGACAAGTCGCCAGGTCATCACAGGGCCGACACATAGACACAGACAACCATTCACACTCACATTCACACCTACGCTCAATTTAGGCCATGTACACACGTAGCCGGGTATTTTTAAAACCAAACATCCCCCCCCCCCCCCCCCCGTTTATAAAAATGTTTTATCCACACCACCTCGTCTTTGAAAAAAATCCCTTCCACACATAACCGAACATCTGCGTTTTTAATCACATTCATAAGCATTCCAAACCTGTAGATGGCATTATTTCCCCAAATCCCACCCCCTAATCACATCAGAATAGCACCTGCACAATAATTAACGCTTTCAAGGCACTACTCCGATCCATTACTCTTTGTCCAAGCTTAATCTGGCTTCTGCAGTAAACAAAGGTCGCACGTTTGACGTCAGGGCAGATTTGTTGTCATTTTTTTGGCGCAGATTGTGACGTTCTAAAACGCAAAACTCCGGTTATCTCTGTCTACACGAAAAGGCATACACGGAGTTTTCAAAAATCTTCACTTTGCCCGGAGTTTTTTTAAATATTCGTTTTTGATGTGTTTTCATGTGGATGACAGGCCAAAACGTAGAAAAATATCTTCGATTTAGCAGATACCCGGCTACGTGTGGACGGGGTCTTAGAGTCACCAGTTAACCTAACCTGCATGTCTTTGGACTGTGGGGGAAACTGGAGCACCCGGAGGAAACCCACGCGGACACGGGGAGAACATGCAAACTCCGCACAGAAAGGCCCTCGCCGGCCACGGGGCTCGAACCCAGGACCTTCTTGCTGTGAGGCAACAGCGCTAACCACTACACCACCGTGCCGCCCACTGTAACATAATAATAATAATAATAATAATAATTAGATAGAGACTGTGACTAAAGTCACAGTAATTTGCACTAGCTGATCTTTGTCAACTGAAAGTCAAGGAAAAGTTGTGCACTGCTGCTCTGAAGAAAAAAATATGTTTGAAAAAAATCACAAAACTTGACAGCATTATCCTTGACTTGCAAGTGACGTCAAAGCAAAATAGAAACCCGGATGTCGGCCATGTTGGTGGATATAAAAATGTGAGTTCAAGCGACATTCCATACAAAACATTACCGCACTACTACTACTGGCAGATGCTACAGGAGTGTGAAAGCAAGGACTACTAGACTGGCAAACAGTTTTTACCCCCAGGCCATCAGGCTTTTGAACCACGGATTATAATCACCATCTACCTCTATATTTGCAATCTTGCACAAGACATTGCACATTGCACAGTATATCTACCTCTATGTTTGCATATTGTTCGATTGCCCCTTTTTTAAAATGTTATCTTCGTTTATTTTCATTCAACTTTTATATTTTGCATTCCATATGCACTTTATATTTTATATTTTGTATTTATATATATTTATTTTTATATTAGTAAGCATAGTTTGGTCAGACAGTTGCAAAATAAGAATTTCATTACCCAATAATAAACCGCTGTGTCTGTTATTGTGCATATGACAAATAAATATCTTGAATCTTGAAAGCATAATCACGCGTGCGCAACTCTCTTTGTTTTTCCACTGCTTTATGCGTTCTTTTAGCGATGCCATACATTTGTGGTCACAACAGTACTCGTGACCGTAGCACGTTCCAATTTTTTAGAATTCTGTCTGTGATTCGGAAAGAGAGCGAGGAAACTCTGAGGCTTAGTACGGAGACGAGACGAGCACTGCTGAACAACATCGGCAGGGCTGATCTAACAAGCTAAAGCCAAAACAGCTCGTGTTTGCAGTAATCATTTTATCTCAGGTGAGATTCAAAAGCTCTCTCGATTACATTATGGAAGAATTTTATTTCGTGTTGGTAGAATTTTGCTATAAAATGAGCGCTCTCTCTTGTTGTGGTTCACTCAGTCGTTGTTATAATTTTAACATGTGTATTACCGTTTCACTTCTAGGAGCGCCAGCAAAATTATACGATAGAAACAATCCAGACTGGGCACCCACTCAGAACACGGGCTATGGGTATGTTTTGTCCAAGGTCGGACTTGATTCTTCGGCAGCCAAACCAGCTAGAACGCGATATCTGGGGACTCGATGGTCAATAGAAGCATCTTATCTTCAGAAAAGTCTGACTTTTTTTAAATAACATGGGCCAAAACCCACACATATCTATCTTCTCTTTGTATCAAATCTTTGCTCGACCGTTGAAATCGTGGTAATATTGAGAAGATTCAGCATTGTTTTCAGTGGCTGCCATCCTAGTCGCTTTGTATATCTACCATCATGACGGACGCTCATGACGTAGCAGATTTTGATCACGTGGTTGCAAGTCATGTATAAGTGATTGAAAAAAAGCCTGTTTTTCATGGATCATTCCGGATCAGTGATCCAGATCAGCACCAAAAGTCACAGCAGTGTAATTCAGCCCAGAGGTATTCTTTATGTGAAATTTGGTGATGATTGGTTGGGAGAAATAGTGTCCTTAAAAAAAAAAAAATAGGAGAATAATTTATTCTATTAAAGGAAGGCTGTCTGTCTCTCTGTCTGTTTACCTGTGTAATTCAACATGGCTGGACACACATACTCCATACTTTGCACAAGGATTGGGGACACCCCAGAGGGGCCCAAGACAACATTTTCGATTTTCTAAACCATGGGATTAGTGCTAATCCAGCACATTATTCATTTCCTGTAGGCTACATGCTCACACTAATGCTCGCGCTAACACACTGCACGCAGCCTTGGCAGGGCATCCCTTCCCCGACTCACCTGAGAGTTTTGATGGTAGTGAAAAGCTCCATTCAGAGGAAATCAGGTTCATGGGCAATAACTACTAGTAATAATAATAATAATAAGAAGAAAAAGAATAACAAAAAAGTAGAAAGATCCTGAATAAGAGTAACAATTTGCACTAACGCTGCTCGCGCAAATTAATAATAATCACCAAAATCCCATTGGATATATTTCTCAGACCTGGACCCCACTGGTTTACATGTTACTGAAAAACTCTTACACAAACACTGCTTTTCGACCAACAAGGAATGTCCAGGATTCTTTGAACCTTGGTGCCAGGTCACAAACCAGCCCACATTTTCACCAGTTTTGAGCAGAACTGTTATAATCAAGGATGCGTCATAAACGGAAGGCGTGGCACAATTCACACCAGGAGAAAACAGTAGTTGCAAGATGGTATAGATGGTACACTGATTACCTCCATGCTTTCATTCTCGAAGCAGCTATATTTTGGTTCCAGATGGAAACCAACTTTTAAAGGAGAACTGAAGTCATTTTTAAACTTGCTTTATTTCTTAATTAGCATGTTATTCAATTATGTTTTCGGTTTCAGTAACATTATATCGTGACTCGGCTTGGCAACTAATTGCAATTAAATATTATACTTATCGGCCTGTTCGGTTTTTAGCCGTGTTGAATTTAGTTCGTTTGGTCCACGGCAGGCGTCGCTTATCCGCGCGATCTTCACGAGACTTGTGCGAGACTTCGAAACGTGAAGTGTCAGCCAGGTGTCAGTGCCGCCATTTTGAAAACTGTTTTCCAAACGAAATATTGCACAAAAACGAGTTTAGATGACGATTACTGCCCACTTTTTTCAAACTCTCCTGATTGCTATCAAAAACAAACAAAACTTCAACGTTGGCAGATGTCGGTCACTTTGATTTCTGCTGTACGTTTTACTTCCGTCCTACAATGTCTCGCACAGGTCTCAACGAATCTCGTTTACGCCCATTGCTTTGACATATGGACTGATATATTACAGAGCATATTTCAAACACTCAGAACTTGCTACAGCAGTGACACAATAGCGATCAGAAATGCATTCCTATATTTAATAACATGAGATAAATAGAATTTTGATTATAAAAAAAAAATTGCCTTCAGTTCTCCTTTAAGCTTCCGAACCGCTTTATTTTTAATCGCAATGGTCTGAACGGTTCAAAATTTGGTGCACAAACCAGAATACAACCTGTTCCCTGTTGGTGGAAAAAGGGGTAAAAAGAAAAACCTGGCAATCTTGTGGGTACTTTAATATTTTTAATGTTATATCCATGAACATAAAATCAACTTAATTATTAAGCAGCATGAGAGAACATTCTCAGCATAACTAGTTTCGTATCTGTGTCTAGGTATAAATGTTTAAATGTATTTCTTGCACATCTGTAGGAGATGTGGCTCTTCTGACATCTCTAGTACACCCAAATATCACAAACTGCTTTCACGTATGATAAAATACAGTATTCTATTCACGTTCACTTTTATATGAGCAATCGCGCACTCTGATTGGCTACTCTACTACTAGGATATCAGATCATATACTGTACCATGAGTAGAAAAAACAAAATGGTGGAGTGTGCTGCTGAACCAACCGAGGACAAAATAAAAACTCTACTCGAAAACAAAACCCCCAAAAAATACAAAAAAAGGCAACAAATAATGGAATGAAAGTATTTCATGGCAAGAACGTATCTTTTTTTTATTTTTCAAGAATTATTATTATTATCACATTTTTCACAAATTGCTCCTGTCATTTCACCGGTTTGTTTACATTCTAAGCGGAAATGATTT
This sequence comes from Neoarius graeffei, assembly GCF_027579695.1. NCBI lineage: Eukaryota > Metazoa > Chordata > Actinopteri > Siluriformes > Ariidae > Neoarius > Neoarius graeffei. Next base: position 58,236,864 of record NC_083585.1, on the reverse strand, counting down.
TACTGGACGTTTTGTATAAAGTTTTTATTGATCGAATTTGCAAAAAATAAAATAAAAATGCTCTGTTTCTCAAAATCCAGTGAATATGGATAGAATAAAACAGTTATTCCACTCAGTCTCGTCGTACATGCCTTATAGTCATGTTAGTTTCGGATCCCTAAAGCTATCCTGCCTTTCAGATTTTTCTGACACCAAATTATTATTTTTTTTAAGTGGACAGAAAGCTACTGAATTTGAATCACAGACTTCCAATTTTATTCATTTTTTCCTCAAAGAACAATTAATTAATTAATTTAACTCCACGTGGCCCTAAGTTCTCCGCTATTTTTTCCTGCTTCACCATGACCCAATACAAGATACTACATCATGCATCAGATGGTGGGCTTTCCCTGTTCACGCAAGGCATTGTGGGATACAAATTGAAAACAGGAGAGAAAAATGGAGGACGCGAGTGTGTGAATGAAACGTGAAAGACCGACTACAGTAACGGAAAGCGAGAAGAAAAGACGTTATGTTCTATACGAAGGAAAGGAAACACAATGCAGGACCAAACTAATAAATATGAGCGCTCAGCGAGCACCTCGGTGTGATCAGCTGTTCGTTTAGCGACAGAATGATGGAACTGTCAGTGCACGCTCAAAGGGAAACCTGTAGATGGCAGTAATGCAACACTGTGGATGCCAGCTGCTGTAAAACCCAAAAGAAGAAGAAGAAGGTAAACCTGCGCATGCGCACACGGACTTCCTCTGTCTGCTTGACTGCGCAAAGCGAGCGATTTCATGCACATTATTTGCTTTAATCGCCTCAAATTAAATAACTTCCCAGCCACAGAACAGAACGGCCTGATATTTTGTGAGATATTACAGAAATAAGCATATATCACAATGACCACATTTCAGAGCGAACTAAATTTCACAGATTTTATGAAATCAAAAGGTCGTCTCACTTTTAAACAAAAACAAAGAAAGAAAGAAGAAACCTGGTAGTTTTGTTTTATTTCTCTGGTGCCTCGTCGGCTATCAGCTCATGTATGACTTGATTTTGTGGAATAACTGTTAATTATTTTTTTCGCGGTCCAGTTTCCATCAAATCCTGCGCTCTGATTGGCTGGCGAGCGGGTCCGTATCCTACAATACGGACCCCAGTTACGGACCCCGGTTATGGACCTCTGGCGACTCGCTCGTTCACAGCAACAACAAACATAGTAGCATTTGTTGTCAACATTTATCTTTTTTATATAAGATTTATTTACAAGATTATCAAAGATTTTATAAATTTTTGCCAGCATTCCTCAGGAGAATAGCATTAATTTTACATCATGGATCGCGATAACGACAGTCTTCACAGCGAAAGCGAGTTTTACTACCCTGAGGAAGAAGAAATAAAAGAAAACATTTCAGGAGAAAGCTAAAAACCTCTAACTGTTGCTAACGCCGAGCAAAAACATGGCTGAATCCTGAATGACTCCTATTTGTATAAATAGGGGACGACATAGGCGGCAAAATGTAGTTTTTTTTCCTGCCATGGAAGTGCACTTGTATACCGAGGAGGAAGCAATTTGCATTACAGCCGTGAATGAGGATTCAAAATGGCGGCTCGGCTCGGTTTTCCCTTTCGGGCGCTCTCGTTTTTTGTTAGAATTTGGTAAAGAAAAAATAAATATATTATTTACCAGCTTAAGGTCAGTCCGTATGGTGAAATACCGTGACCTAGGCCTTGAATACTGACCTCGGCCTCGCTCAGTACTTTCAAGACCTCGGTCACAGTATTTCATGATACAGACCTCCCAGCTGGTAAATAACATATATAAAATGTGACATTGCACATTCCAAATATCCAGATTTTAAAAAATAAATAAATAAAATTGTTAAAATGTGAGATGAGAGAGAGAGAGAGAGAGAGAGAGAGAGAGAGAATGAAAGAGAGAGATTTCTTGAATTGACATCTTTCTCTTTTTCATACATCAACCAAAGTGCCTGCATTTATAATTCAGCTCCTCTTAAATGTGAAAAAGTGAAAAGCTATTTAACACTCATTTTGACTGCAGCACAGGAGCATCAAAAATGTTTTGACAGTTTGTATCTGATTATGAAATCAATTTATTAAGTGTATGCACATTCTGCTCTGTATATGGCATGTAGCGATCCATAAAGATGTGAAGATGTGATGTTCACTATGTTGGGCAATTACACTCGGCTTGCAAGGTCTGAGTCATCTTTAGAATTGTGTTTTGTTTATCATTTTTGAATCGTTGTGGAAGAACATGATCTCTGTCGCAAGAAATCCAAAGCAAGATTAGATATCGAAAGATGTCTTTTTTTTTTAAATTGGTGTTTTGGCACAAATGTATTCATCCACAGTGACGTAACATTTGATGGGTTTTCCCAGACTGCCACAAACATCCTAAGTATCACAAAAGTCAGGTTAGAAACTACCGTATTTTCTGGACTATAAGCCGCTACTTTTTTCCTAGGTTTTGAACCATGCGGCTTATACAAAGGTGCGGCTATTCTGTGGATTTTTCTTCCACCGCTAGGGGCGCTCTAACTGGAAGTAGAATCAAAAATAAGATAGACGAAAAATCAATGCAAAGAAGAATTAGCAGATCTTTAGTAATTATTTTCAAATCCAGCGAAGATGATTAAAGTGACTTGTGGTTTCAAACACAGGAGAAATGAAGGTAAATAAATACCGGTTATTTTCTCTTGGTTCTGTTCCGTTTTAATCAGCAAAGTTGCTGCCGTGTTAAAAGGCACTGTTCGGAAAGAATCTGTTCGGGTACATACATGTACATTTACAGTACAAAATCGTTCTGTACATGCAGTAAATATCTAATTTTTCAACATAGATATCTGCGGCTTATAGCCCGGTGCGGCTTGTATATCTTTTTTTTAATTTTTTTTTTTAAAATAGAGCGGATGCGGCTTATATACAGGTGCGCTCTATAGTAATCAAATAATAAATGTGCTCATAAAACCCGAGTCGCTTCACACTCAATGTATATTTTGGTGCAACCATTCATATTAACATTAGCATGGAGATTAAGGGTGTATTCAGGCCAGGATAGTTCGATAGTTCACTTGCTTTGGTCCGAACCAAATGTTTTTTTTTATTTTTTCATTTTGGTGCGGTTCGCTTTCACACTGTACATTTTAGTAAGTGGACCAAAATCTGTCAGCAAAGCCACGCGCCCTGAGGTCGTTCAGCTATTGGTCAGAGACGACACGACACGCGCACAAAGCGTTAAGTTCAAAAGTAGTCATGGAGGCTTTCCGTGCTGTTATTCTTTTTAATGTCATCAAAGCTATATGTTTTTTCCAGTTTTTACTGTTTTCACAATTGTGCGATTACTATGCTGTTGTACAAATAATTTATCAACGACGATGACAAAGGGCAAGGCGGCTACGGAGGATAGCGCTGATGAGCGCACATCATGTTGTGACAGTTCTGGCTCTTCACGCAATAGATGAATTTCTTTTTTGCGTCGCTAGTACCGCCACTTTTTGAAAGAATGTCCCTGATTTTAATGTAGGTCTGACAGAGTTTCTTCACTTTTAGCCGACATTGTTCTGGGGAGTGCGTGAACCCCTTCTCCTTCATTTTCTCACTGAATACAGCAAACACGTCGGCATTTTTGTGTGTTCTCTCCAAAAGCTCAGATATGTGGACATCTGCCCATATATCCACAAGGGTACGCGTTTCTTCCTCAGCCCACGTTTGCCCCCTACTCATTTTTTGTACTCTGTAGTCTAGCCTACCACTGGTCTGAATGACTGAGCGACTGTTGTAAGGTTCCCTTGACAACCGAAACAGTGTTTGCACTTTGCGGTGGAGTGCCAAGACTCTGTTTCCCATAATGCTCGACAAACGATGGAAGCTCCCGAGGTACAAAAAAGCAAAACTGTCGGATTAGGTCCGGTCTGCTTTCACACCTCCAAAAGATCTGCACCAGGGTTCCTTTGGTCCGGACCGAGTCCGACCTTTCAGCTCGGTCTCGGTCCACTTGTTTGGTCCGGACCAGAGTTCGGTGGTTTGTATTCAGACCAACCCAAAAGGTCCGGACCAAGGGAAATTTGGTTCGTTTGGTCCAGACCAAACAACGTAGGTGTGAATACGCCATAAAAAGAATGTCATTTTGCAGCAAAGAGTCAGCTCGAAGCTCACATACACTTACACTTGTGCGCGCACACACACACTCGAACAAGTAAAGCGTGACTCACGTGTTGAACATCATCTCTTGCTACTAATAGCATGATATCCATAAATATGCATCCATTTCGACTTGATCGTATCATATCCATGGATAAAATGAGAGCTTTTGAAGTGTATGATGGAGCCATAATCCAGATATTCCTCCAGTTCTCACTGACTGCTCGGTTAATAGACCTGCGGGAGGTCAGCACCCTCCATCTCAGCACACACCAAAGATTTCACATCTATTTGCTGCACTCTGCAGAACTGATTAAAATAACTGAGTGCACAACAAAATTGACGTGATTCCTGATTTTTTTTTTTTCTGTCTGCTCATTGCAGTGATAGAAAAGAAAATAATAGTATTCAAGGACATTTTGGCGATTGGCGGGCTGCATGGTGGTGTAGTGGTTAGCACTGTCACCTCACAGCAAGAAGGTTCTGGGTTCAAGCCCAGCAGCCAACGAGGGCCTTTCTGTGTGGAGTCTGCATGTTCTCCCTGTGGGTTTCCTCCACAGTCCAAAGACATGCAGGTTAGGTTAACTGGTGACTCTAAATTGACCGTAGGTGTGAATGTGAGTGTGAATGGTTGTCTGTGTCTATGTGTCAGCCCTGTGATGACCTGGTGACTTGTCCAGGGTGTACCCCGCCTCTCGCCCATAGGCAGCTGGGATAGGCTCCAGCTTGTCACATGACCCTGCACAGGATAAGCAGCTACAGATAATGGATGGATGCACGGCTTGACGATTGGGTTGCGATTTGTTTCCCAGTGATATTTAACAGCTATTCCATGAAATCGAGTCATACATGGGCTGATAGCTATAATCCATGTACGACGAGATTGAGTGGAATAACTGTTTGGTTCTATCCACATTCACTGGATTTTGAGAAACAGAGCATTTTTATTTTTATTTTTTTGCAAATTCAATCAATAAGAACTTTATACAAAACATCCAACAAAACCAGCGAAATGACAGTTGCAATTTGTGAAAAATGCTATAATAATAATCTCATCTCATCTCATTATCTCTAGCCGCTTTATCCTGTCCTACAGGGTCGCAGGCAAGCTGGAGCCTATCCCAGCTGACTACGGGCAAAAGGCGGGGTACACCCTGGACAAGTCGCCAGGTCATCACAGGGCTGACACCTAGACACAGACAACCATTCACACTCACATTCACACCTACGGTCAATTTAGAGTCACCAGTTAACCTAACCTGCATGTCTTTGGACTGTGGGGGAAACCGGAGCACCCGGAGGAAACCCACGCGGACACGGGGAGAACATGCAAACTCCACACAGAAAGGCCCTCGCCGGCCACGGGGCTCGAACCCGGACCTTCTTGCTGTGAGGCGACAGCGCTAACCACTACACCACCGTGCCACCCGCTATAATAATAATAAATCTTGAAACATTTTTAAAAAGATACGTTCTTACCATGAAATACTTTTATTCCATATTGTGTTGCTTCTTTTTTTATTTTTTAGGGTTTTGTTTTTGAGTAGAATTTTTATTTCGTTCTCGGTTAGTTCAGCAACACACGCCGCCATTGTGTTTTTCTCTACTTACGGTAGGTATATGAGCTGATATCCTAGTAGTAGAGCAGCCAATCAGAGCGCGCGATTGCTCATTTCCAGTGAATGTGGATAGAATACTCCATGATATTCATCAATTTGTACCCTCGCTCACTATAGCTACATTTTCCACAAGTTGTCCATTATAGGTGATGAAAAAATATATATATAATGCAGGTTTGGGGTTACTGATTCAGCCCTGATAATATTGAACACGTTAATTTTTTATGAAAGATGTGAAATATTCCAGGAGTCACATGATCAGGATTTCCTGAAGACCACAAGAAGAAGAAAAGTATGTTTCCTCATGGTTTTTTTTTTTCTATTTATTTTCAGTAATGCTGTGATATTGACTGATGAGGTCACTCAACTCAAAGGAAATGGTTTAATCCCCTGATGATATTAGCATCATGGCTAATCGACCACATTTTGCGTCTTTGCTAATATTATGCTAGGAATTTCGAGCTTGTTACTCAATTAGAGCAAAATCCAAGATATACCGGTAATAGTGAGGTTAAATATCGCTGCAATCATCGAATCATCCATTTATTTCTATAAGGAGTGAGGTGCATGAAAAAAAAAAACATAGTTGTTCTGTTTCTAATAAACTTGTCGCGAGATTGAGCGCATGCTCAATCAGTGAAAACATTAGCGAAGTGAAGCTGGTAAACTTTTTCGCACAAACCCAAAAGACTCAATGATGACTGTCCCAGTGAAACTTGTGAGCTGTAGTCAGCCATCTGGGACAAGAAACTCACACTGGGAGTTCACGAGGTTCTTAACTGAGGTTCTCAATATCTCCAGTGAAATCCAAGCGCCATCGGCTTCAGGGATGCATCCCTATGCCCGCTCAGATTCTGCCCAGCAGCACACGTTAACACATGTTCCTGGTCTCTTTAATCCGACAAAGGGGATTAGATATAAGGAGGCAGAACAGCTCTTGGTGGAGAGGGTGGGTGTGGGTGTGGGGGGGCATTAATTATTAACACCTCTTGACATGCATGGTGAGTGAGAGCTTTAACCCAGGATTCACAGCAGTGAAGTACAGGATCGTTGCTGCACCCATCACTCTATTAGCATCACCTCAGATCTTTCAAATAAAGACAAAGACAGTTTTGTGACCCTTTGACCTTCAGTTGCTTGAGAGAGAGAGAGAGAGAGAGAGAGAGAGAGAGAGAAAGGAAAGTTGTGTCTGCGCTCAGGCTGGGACAGGACAGCACCGGTGCTGATGAGACAGGATGCAAAAATAGCACACGGTCAACTTTCAGCATCTGATACACGGAGATACGGTACGAAATTCCCCAAATCACACGGCAAGCGAAAGTAATTCTGAGCACCACTGAACCATGGTCTCTCTTGAGACAAGTTCTTCAAGGCGTGCAACACTTTTCCTTGCTCACAGGTGGGAGAACACAACAAACATAACCATGCATGAACTCAGAGGAGGAGCTCTTAAGCTACAGGACTTACCCCCCTTGTTCCATCTGCCCTTAATCCTGCCCTGGAAGGAGGGATGAGGAAGTGAAAGGAGCAGCAGCAGACACAGAGTCAACGACGAGAATCCACGAGCGCTCCTGAGGAACATCTCCAGGTGTTTCGGTTGAGGTTTTTCACCTGTCCGTGGAGCTCGGCTCGGCGCTGAGAGCGCACGGTGACTGCTGAGTGTGTTCTGTCATCGGTCACGTTAGAGAAGCAGCGTGTGTGTGCGCGTGTGCATCGCTGCCACGCTGCTTGCCGTGAGCTGCTGAGCTCTTCCTGCCAGAGTATGTATGAGAGCGAGAGCTGTTTCTCAGAACATCCCCATCGCACCCAGCCACCGAGTCTTCATCATCCGAAAGCGAGAGAGTGAGAAAACGAGAGGTAGGCACAACATATGGCACAGAATAGCTCTGCCTACTATGCTTACACACACACACACACACACACGTCTTAACTCTGTACACACACTCAAGCGTGTTCCCTGACTGCTGCTCGCAGACGTTGTCTCTGCCAGTCTCTCACTCCCGCTCTTCAGCTCACTGTGGGAATTCAATCTCTCGCTCACACACTCACTCCACCAGCCCACTGCAGTGACATGCAGGAGTTTATATGAAATGAGCCGTGTGTGTGCAGGGTTGTTTTGGAGGTGGGGGGGTTGACTGGGAGAAAGAAACAGTAGAGGAGAGGAGAGGAGAGGAGAGGAGAGCAATCAGATGGATCTGGTAACAGCGCTAATCTCATCAGCTGAACATATTTTGCAATGAACAACCAGAGAATGTCCCAAAACAACACACAGCTCTCCTCAGAGCCAAACTCAGCACAGCTGGAGCACAGCATACCTCGGCTGAAGACAGGTCAACCTAGCCCTGGACAGTTAAACACAGCTCTTCCTCAACTCCTCAGGTGACCAAACCCCATCATAGATAAGTATGGTTCATCTTAACACAGAATAGCCAAACACAGGTTCTCACAACCTTACCACAGAGGAACACAGGTGATTACTAATAAACACAGCCCAACAGATTGCCACGACACAAAAAAGCAGAGCACAGTTAACAACAGATCACTACAAGCATCACAGCATCAACACAGCCAACACAGGTGTCACAGGCCAGGACAGATGAACACAGGTGATAACCCAGCAGAGTTAAACAGATTTTACAACAGCAGAGCACAGACCACCACAACCCATCACAGGGTTACCATAATCCAACAGAACCAAAGAAAACTCACCATTACCCAGCGCAGCCAAACCCAGCTCACTGTGACCTAGCACAGCCAAGCACAGCTCACTGTTACCCAGCGTAGCCAAACCCAGCTCACTGTTGCTGAGCACAGCCAAACTCAGCTCACCATTACCCAGCGCAGTCAAACCCAGCTCATCTTTACCCAGCGCAGCCAAACCCGGCTCATCATTACCCAGCACAGCCAAACCTGGCTCACCATTACCCAGCGCAGCCAAACCTGGCTCACCATTACCCAGCACAGCCAAACCTGGCTCACCGTTACCCAGCACAGCTAAACCTGGCTCACCATTACCCAGCTCACCATTACCCAGCTCACCGTTACCCAGCACAGCCAAACCCAGCTCACCGTTACCCAGCGCAGCCAAACCCGGCTCACCGTTACCCAGCACAGCTAAACCTGGCTCACCATTACCCAGCTCACCATTACCCAGCTCACCGTTGCCCAGCGCAGCCAAACCCAGCTCACTGTTAACCAGCACAGCCAAACCTGGCTCACAGTTACCCAGCACAGCCAAACCCGGCTCACCTTTACCCAGCACAGCCAAACCCAGCTCACAATTACCCAGCACAGCCAAACCTGGCTCACCGTTACCCAGCACAGCCAAACCCAGCTCACCGTTACCCAACGCAGCCAAACCTGGCTCATCGTTACCCAGCGCAGCCAAACTTGGCTCATCGTTACCCAGCACAGCCAAACCTGGCTCACTGTTACCCAGCGCAGCCAAACCCGGCTCATCGTTACGCAGCACAGCCAAACACGGCTCACAGTTACCCAGCACAGCCAAACCTGGCTCACAGTTACCCAGCACAGCCAAACCCGGCTCACTGTTACCCAGCACAGCCAAACCTAGCTCACAGTTACCCAGCACAGCCAAACCCGGCTCACCTTTACCCAGCACAGCCAAACCCAGCTCACAATTACCCAGCACAGCCAAACCTGGCTCACCATTACCCAGCACAGCCAAACCCGGCTCATTGTTCCCCAGGACAGCCAAACCCGGCTCACTGTTACCCAGCACAGCCAAACCTGGCTCACTGTTACCCAGCACAGCCAAACCCGGCTCACTGTTACCCAGCGCAGCCAAACCCGGCTCACTGTTACCCAGCACAGCCAAACCCAGCTCACTGTTCCCCAGTACAGCCAAACCTGGCTCACCATTACCCAGCGCAGCCAAACCCGGCTCACCATTACCCAGCGCAGCCAAACCTGGCTCACCATTACCCAGCGCAGCCAAATCCGGCTCACCGTTCCCCAGCACAAGTAATCCCAGCCCACCATTACCCTGCGCAGCCAAACCCAGCTCACCATTACCCAGCACAGCCAAACCCAGCTCACTGTTCCCCAGGACAGCCAAACACAGCTCACCGTTACCCAGCACAGCCAAACACAGCTCTCATTTATGCAGCGCAGCCAAACCCAGCTCACCATTACCCAGCGCAGCCAAATGCAGATCAGTACTACCAATCAGAGAAACAAAAGTTGCTACAAACGATCAGAGCCAAACCCAGTTCACTATTACCCAACACAGTCAAACACAGGTCACCATAGCCCAGTTGAGATAAATAAAAGCTGTTAAAAACAATCACAGCCAAACACAGGTCATCACAGGCTGTCACAACTTAACAAACGTGGTCGCTTCAACATAGCCAAGCACAGCCAAACACATTTCACCATAGCCCTGCACAGCCAAACACATTTGAACATTCCTCATCGCTATTTATAAAAGGCCACGGCATCCTCGGACAGCCCGACATAATAGGCCACCACAGCCACAAAACTCATCGGGCTGAAGAACAGGTGACCAGAACCAAAACCAAAAACATTTATCAATCACTAAATAAAAATCAGGTGTAAATATTTTTTCCTGGTAAGACCGGATTAAAAATCCCCATAGAGTTGAACAAAAACTAGGATTTTCTTTGTACTGATGAGCACATGTTGAGAAAACACAGATCAACCATCAAGTACTAGACATATTAACAATTACAATTCCATGAAGCCACACCCACAAACACTCACAGAGAGCCAAAGATGAGAAAATGATGACAGATTGGTGTAGGTGTGCCTCCTATGCATGGTACACACCATGTCTTACAGTAATGCAGCTCAGCCGTTGCAACGCATCAGTGAGCACAAACACTCCTGATATCTGGATTCACCGTGTCCACATGTTTGTTTGTTTGTTTTTTATCATTACATTTTTACCTTATGTTGTATAGTCGGCTTGCTCTTAGGATTTATTTATTTATTATTTAATTGGGGACTCTAAATTGAGCGTAGGTGTGAATGTGAGTGTGAATGGTTGTCTGTGTCTATGTGTCAGCCCTGTGATGACCTGGCGACTTGTCCAGGGTGTACCCCGCCTTTCACCCGTAGTCAGCTGGGATAGGCTCCAGCTTGCCCGCGACCCTGTAGAACAGGATAAAGCGGCTAGAGATAATGAGATTATTTAATTCTATTTTATGTTGTGTAGTGTGTCTTTTCTTTTTGCATGTCTGATAACTTGCTGCTGTAGCATAATTTCCCAACTTGAGATCAATCTATCTATGTATTTTGGATTGCTTTCTTTCCAGCTGTTCCTCCGAAACCACAGAGTTTCACAAAATGTCCATTCAGTCACTGTGTATTGAAATAAATAAATGATTTAAACTTGGGGCGGCACGGTGGTGTAGTGGTTAGCGCTGTCGCCTCACAGCAAGAAGGTCCGGGTTCGATCCCCGTGGCCGGCGAGGGCCTTTCTGTGCGGAGTTTGCATGTTCTCCCCGTGTCCGCGTGGGTTTCCTCCGGGTGCTCCGGTTTCCCCCACAGTCCAAAGACATGCAGGTTAGGTTAACTGGTGACTCTAAATTGACCGTAGGTGTGAATGTGAGTGTGAATGGTTGTCTGTGTCTATGTGTCAGCCCTGTGATGACCTGGCGACTTGTCCAGGGTGTACCCCGCCTTTCGCCCGTAGTCAGCTGGGATAGGCTCCAGCTTGCCTGCGACCCTGTAAAGGATAAAGCGGCTAGAGATAATGAGATGAGATGAGATTTAAACTTGACAGTCTAATCTGTACATAAAATCACAGCAACTCATCACCAATTAGCAATTTTTAACCTGATCAATTACAGCTAGCCTGCCTTTCAGATTTTTCAAGTGTAGGTCATAAAATTAATTTTCCCCGACAACCAATTATTTTTGTTTAGTGGACCGGAAGCTACTGAATTTGAATCACAGACTTCCAATTTTATTATTTGTTTAAAAAATAGAACAATTAATGAATTTACAGCCACGGGGCCCTAAATTCTCCTCTATTTTTTCCTGCTTCACCATGGCCCGATTCAAGACACTATGCCATGCATCATGTGGTGGGCTTTCCCCGTTCACACAAGGCATTGTGGGATACAAATTTGAAACAGGAGGGAAAAATGGAGGACGTGAGTGTGCGAATGAAACATGAAAAAGCGACTACAGTAACGGAAAGCGAGAAGAAGAAAAGACGTTATGTTATACATGAAGGAAAGGAAACGCAGGACCAAACTAATAAATATCGGCGCTCAGTGAGCACCTCGGTGTGATCAGCTGTTCGTTTAGCGACAGAATGATGGAACTGTCAGTGCACGATCAAAGGTAAACCTGTAGATGGCAGTAATGCGACACTGAGGATGCCAGCTGCCGTAAAACCCAAAAGAAGAAGAAGAAGAAGGGAATCCCATCAAATTAAATAACTTCCCAGCCACAGAATGGCTTGATATTTTGTAAGATATTACAGAAATATATATATATATCGCAATGACCACATTTCAGAGCGAACTAAATTTCACCGATTTGATGAAATCGAAAGGCCGTCTACTTTTAAAATGACATCACAAAGCAGAAGAAGTGCTGATTCACGACAGAAGTGGCCTCTTGTACTCGTAACTGCATCGAGCACACCCAGACTGCCCCGGAATACCTCTGCAATGCCTATAAAAAGGCAAGAGATAAAGCTGCCTCATGGGAATGACCCCCTGACACACTGAGCACGCCTGGAAGGCAGGTCTCATGACCAGGTTTGTTATAGAAAATACTTCATGTGAAAGCACACGTGGCAAGAAGAAATAACAATATAAAAACCTGAGATACAATAAATGCGTAAATGTTTGTTTGATTTTGACCTACACCTGCGACTCGTGTTCTACATCGTCACTGACGAACTGCGCGACTTGGTTAATTATTAGCAGAATCTTGGCGAGGCCCGGATCTCATGATGCCCACAATGAAGGCCTGATGCAGTTTCCTGGAAAAGGTAATTAATCCAGCCTTGTCGGTTAGATGAGATATCGTTCTCGCCCCGTAAACACGACATTTATTGTCCGTTGTTCGCATCATAGCATATTCAGAGTCAAGAATATAAATTTGTTTTGATAAACACCGCTATGAATCTATACTCAGAAGTGGTAGCAAACATAGAAGTATGGTGAGCTGGTTATACGCACAAACACAGATAAACAAGTATAAACTCACACATGTGATGCTTTTCAATTAATGGGTGTGCCTCATCAAAAGTTCTCATCTCATCTCATTATCTCCAGCCGCTTTATCCTGTTCCACAGGGTCGCAGGCAAGCTGGAGCCTATCCCAGCTGACTACGGGCGAAAGGCGGGGTACACCCTGGACAAGTCGCCAGGTCATCACAGGGCTGACACATAGACAACCATTCACACTCACATTCACACCTACGGTCAATTTAGAGTCACCAGTTAACCTAACCTGCATGTCTTTGGACTGTGGGGGAAACCGGAGCACCCGGAGGAAACCCACGCGGACACGGGGAGAACATGCAAACTCCGCACAGAAAGGCCCTCGCCGGCCACGGGGCTCGAACCCGGACCTTCTTGCTGTGAGGCGGCAGCGCTAACCACTACACCACCGCGCCGCCCCTCATCAAAAGTTAATTAGCGGAATTTTATACTGTGCGATGATAAATTACGATACAAATTTGACCATTTGGCATCTAGCTTTAAGGTATTAGATGAAAATTTAGACAAACTCAGAAACTCTTGGAGGATGCAGCCACTTTTTGCTCAACTAAACAGCCTTTCAGGGACACTATATTTCTTCTCTAAGTGCTCCTGCGGACGATTTATGAATAAACCCATTCGTATTGAGGTTGGTAAATGCTTGAGGATGCCAAATTCCTTACAGACATTATACATTTCAGACTCGTTTGAGACAGGAGGTGACTGGTCCGAGTTTCCAAACTCCGTCAGCGTTTAAATGTCTGAGGCACTTCCTCATAGTAAAGTGAAGAGCCAGAACCAGTGTTTTGCTTCACTAGAGCTCCAGGAACGAGCTGGATTAAGCAGAGTACATAAAACGGATGCTACACAGAGCCAGCTGGTAGACATACACCCACCCACACACACACACACACATGTATACGCACATATACACATACACATACAGTGTGCATTGTTAGTGTCCTAATTACAGCTTCTGACTGAAGCCATGATTAAGTCTATAATTTTTATACCCACCACAAAATTAATATTCTAAATCCACACATAAGCTCGAAGGGCATGCAGCACCACAGCACTCACACTCACTCTCTGTCACCAACAAGAATTTATCTTCCTCTTTAACACATGAGTCACTTAGCAAAAACAGAGACACATTCCATTTTCCACGTATCTTTTGTGTCTTTCAAATGTTGGGCCAATATGCCAGGGTTGAAATTAAAATCTTTCTGCACCTGTTTCCAATAAAACAGATACAAGGATAAATGCACGAAGGGATCTGCGATGCCAGACCAGCTACAACCAAAAATAAGAAGAAAATGTTTTATCGTAGCAAAGGAAAATGACTGAATCTGCATGAAGCGGCATCCTCACATCAAATCGCATCACATCACCTCACCACTGGATGCACTTTATCACTGTAATTTTCCTACCATTGTATCGCTTAAGGCCGCTCTGCAGTCCTCGCAGTCTGTTAACAATAGAAGCCAACAATAAACCGGAGTGTGCCAAGGACGCCAGCCATCTGAGGACCGCATCAGTGTCACGACCCAAGGGAATGAAAATAAACCCACGCAATATTACAACAAACACTTTATACACACAGAAGCATTAATGTCAGTAATAGTCCAATAAGTTCACAAGGCGTTTGTGTAACCTGCTAAGTGCTTTTGCAATTTTCGCCCACAGAGATGAAATTAAGCATTTAACAGGAAATTTGGGAACATGTTGGAAATACACAGAGGATATTACATGGTTGCGCCAAGATATGAAGTTTATCTTCGGGTGGTGAACAAAATATTTTCAACATGAGAAGATAAGCTTCATATTTTTGCACCATCCATGTAATGTTCTTTATATTATATGGACACATCCACAAAAGATATACACGTTAATCAAAATAATTTAATTTTTTTACTGGTTCACTATTTTGCCAATGTGGTTAGTGCTGTCGCCTCACAGCAAGAAGGTCCGGGTTCGAGCCCCGTGGCCGGCGAGGGCCTTTCTGTGCGGAGTTTGCATGTTCTCCCCGTGTCCGCGTGGGTTTCCTCCGGGTGCTCCGGTTTCCCCCACAGTCCAAAGACATGCAGGTTAGGTTAACTGGTGACTCTAAATTGAGCGTAGGTGTGAATGTGAGTGTGAATGGTTGTCTGTGTCTATGTGTCAGCCCTGTGATGACCTGGCGACTTGTCCAGGGTGTACCCCGCCTTTCGCCCGTAGTCAGCTGGGATAGGCTCCAGCTTGCCTGCGACCCTGTAGAACAGGATAAAGCGGCTAGAGATAATGAAATGAAAAAAACTATTTTGCCAACGCACGTCTAGGCAGCGGGAAAATACTAGGAGTGACGTCATTGGAGTGAAATATCAGGAATTATTATACATACAGGACACTTTTTCCATAGAATAAAAACATGTTCTGTTCCCTTCAAGTGGGTTTCATTGATTTGGTTTGATAGCATGCAATATTGTTAGCATATCGCTTCTCCTACGTGTATTACGTCACTCTACCCAACGGACAATGAGCGTTGAATATGGTTGATGATATCACATGGTTGTCAAGACCACATGACGTTACACGTCGGAGGTGATGCGAATATCCAATGAGAAAGTTTTTTGCTGTGCATGCGCAGAACCATTTCTTTGTCCGCTGGGAAAGAGAAAGGCGAGGCTAATCCAGTGCTACTGCTAGGATTAGCTATGCTATAATTAAGCATAAAATAAATAAACTGTAACTGAAGAAGCGCTGAATACCTGAAAGGCTACCAAAACGTTATTAGATATTCATCATGCATATTTACAAGAGAAAAACATACCAATGGACATCGAAAAACTGGAAAAGAGACACATCGGTGATGTAAAACTTCCACGCTAGTGAGCGACTGTGAAAATTTGTAAACAAACATATTGCTTCATTAAATACGGGAGATTTTGAGAGAATTTTGGCTGCCGGGTTGCTCCATTGTGTGTAGTTGTCAATGTTGATTTTAAAAGTATCTAAGTAAGTTACAGAGTGAAAAATACTGTGGCAAGCATGCAGCATGGAAGAAGAGTCTGGAGACAGGAATCTTAGTTTCTCAGTCGTTAGCCTGTGCTACTTGCTCTCGATAGATAGCACTGGCTTGATTGCTTTATTAGCATTCACTAACACTACTGATGAATGCTACACCAGCTGGAAGGTGGCTTCACTACTGTGCTGACAGCACCGACTCGCGGTTAAGCTCACGTTGCCCTTCGAGAACGCATCGCGGATCTGAGTGACATATTTAAATAATATCAGCTGGCTTTTTTCATGGTCTATCAGATATATTCCATTCAGTGACTCGTCTTCGACTCACTCAATATCATGCTAGCTGAATGGAATATATCTGATATACTACTCAACACCAGCCAATATTATTTAAATATGTCACTCAGATCCGCGATGTATTTCATATGAAAAATGTGAGTTTTTCAACACAAGAAGATAAACTTCATATTTTCAAGCCAGTGTGTGATTTTCTTTTTATTATATCGATGCATTCACAAACAAAGTCCCCAAATTTATCAAAACAACTCACTCATCGATTTCCTCATGAGTGACAGATAGAGATTTTCTCCCAGTTTTGGTTCTCCATGTCCCAGATGGAGCTCGGATGAAAAATACGAGTGGTGTATTTCCCAGTAAAACACTTGTGTCTATATAATATATAGAATTATGTTGGTGCTGTGGGGCGGCACGGTGGTGTAGTGGTTAGCGCTGTCGCCTCACAGCAAGAAGGTCCGGGTTCGAGCCCCGTGGCCGGCGAGGGCCTTTCTGTGTTGAGTTTGCATGTTCTCCCCGTGTCCGCGTGGGTTTCCTCCGGGTGCTCCGGTTTCCCCCACAGTCCAAAGACATGCAGGTTAGGTTAACTGGTGACTCTAAATTGACCGTAGATGTGAGTGTAAATGGTTGTCTGTGTCTATGCGTCAGCCCTGTGATGACCTGGCAACTTGTCCAGGGTGTACCCCGCCTTTCGCCCATAGTCAGCTGGGATAGGCTCCAGCTTGCCTGCGACCCTGTAGAAGGATAAAGCGGCTAGAGATAATGAGATAATGAGATGTTGGTGCTGTATCAAAGTTACATTGTGTTGGAAATACTTTACTGGAATTTTTATTGGATTTCTGTTGGAAATGCATAGAAATTATGTTGGGAATGCACTCCATGTTAGCAATACGTTCAAAATACATTGGAAATATGCTGAACTTAAGTTGGGAATGCATTAGAGATACTTCTGAAATATGTAGAAATCATATTGGAACTGATTTGGAAATAAATGCTGGAAATAAATTGAAAATCCCTTGAAATCATGTTGGAAATATAATGGAATTATTTTGCAGATACATTTGAAAGTACTCTGGAGGTGTAGGAAAATGATATTGGAATTGTGTTGGAATGCATTGTAATTAAAATTGGAATTTGGGGCCAAGCAATGAAGCTGTGTAGGCATCCATTGTGTTTCTACCTTTTCTTATTATTCATCAGCTTCATCTTCTTGTGAGGGTATCTAGGGCAGTGCATAGAGTTTTGAAATGTGGCACACTCTGATTTTCACCAAGTTTCATGTTTGCACCTCAAGTGCTCTAGCACCACCAATGGGTCAAATTTGAAGATGTGTTTATGCATGTAAGTTCTGAACCGTATGCTCTTCTTCTTTTTACAGCTGTTCCTGTTAGGGGTCGCCACAGCGGTTAATGTCCCTCCATCTCCTCCTGTCCTCCGTATCTTTTTCTGTCACGCCAACTGTCCTCATGTCCTCCTTCACCACGTCCATCAATAAATCTCATCTTTGCTCTTCCTCTTTTCCTTCTACCTGGCAACTCCACCTCCAACATTATTTTCCCAAGATACCCTGGATCTCTCCTCTGTACATGTCCAAACCATCTCAATCTTGCCTCTCTCACTTTGTCTCCAAGCCGTCCTACATGTCCTGACCCTCTAATATTCTTGTTTCTAATCCTGTCAGTGACAATCTCAGCGACAATCTCAGCATCTTCAACTCTGCTACCTTCAGTTCAGTTCACCTCCGGTCTTTGAACCATATGCCCAATTTTCAAAAATGAGGTACCAATGGATTTCTTGGGCCAAGCCAAGTTCAACATAACCCATGATGTTATTTTCCACTATATTGTATTTTCAGCTGTGTTGGAATTTTTGAAAAAAGTTTAAAAATACTTCACAGGTCACAGATTTTATCTAATGTTCACCAAATTTGTTCCACATGATCTTCAGACCAAACCTCACAAAAGGTATTATTGCTGGGTTTCAGTCGCATGACTTCTTAGCGGTTTTACCGGAAGTGAAATAGCTGGTGGTCTAAACGGCTGCCGTAGTGCAAACAACTAGTGATAACTTATCAGAGTACGCTCGTAATCTAGAAGCCACTGCTGGCTTTAGATATATTCAGAGGATTGCTCTGTGCAATGGAATCGACCCCTACAGTCTGGGAAAGAAGGATTTGTCATACGATCTTGAAAACTACCCTTCAGTCGAGTTCCCCAACATCTCGAACTATCTGGTGTTGCAGACGTCCTTCTACACCGCAAAACAGATGAAAGCGTGGAAGAGTATGGAGGCTTACAACTTTTTTGTATGTGGCTGGGTAAAGGACCTCAGGATCAAGTCGCTGCCCAATGAATCCTGGATTGTTTTTGCCCGTGTAAGTATGCTTTTTTTAAGCTTTTCATTCACATATTTACAATGAAGTGCTGCAAGTTGAAGTGTAAACAAACAACAGTTCACTGGATTCTGACTTGTGTTGGCTCTTATCTCTCAGCTAAATCATTCACAAAGATCACCAGAAACCCCTTTAAAGACCCGGATCTTAGTTAAACAAGATGGAGAAGTGATCACGGCACATTGTAACTGTACGGCTGGGGAAGAATTTTGTCGTGAACTTCATGCATATGGACTTTGTAAGGAGTGAACAAAGAAACAGCTGGGGACTTTAGCGCTTCGTGACTAAAAAAAGTACTCACTTCGATTTCAGTGAGAGGTTCAAAAGCCACCTTTCTCGACATCTTTTTGTGAAATCCTGTGGTCATTCACCCTTTTTTATTAGGTCACAGGGAACCCTAAAGAAACTTTTATCAGTTTCACGGTTCGATCAATTCGAACAACCTAAAACAACGCAAGCATAAAGTATTTTTCATGCAAGAAATGCACCTTCTCCGTACAAACGCTTTGTCAACTGAGCTTTGGTAGACCACCAGCTAAAGTTCTGAATAACTAGTGAGGCGGATGTGATGTCATGTGAAACCCAGCAATATGGACTTTTGAATTACAAAGTCATCTTTCCATTACAGCCAAGCAGATTTGGTGGAAAAGCTTCCAAACAGGAAGTGAGGTCATCTCACCAACTGTTCGATATCTAGACATCAAACTTGGTACACAGACTCAGTACCCCTTCCTGAGTACCTTGAAAAAAATTTTTCAAAAGCTGAATCCACTGAGACCACTAGGAGGTGCCGCAAAAAGTAAAATTGTGTTTTGCCAAATGACTGTTGATGTGTTTGCCTTCGAAAAGTGATTCTTGTGTGCATTTGTATTTTGGGAGATCCCAAGGCAAAGACAACATCATCCATCCATGACAATGAAGTGAGGTTATAACTCAGCAATACTTTGATGTATCACAACCAAACTTGGTATATACACTCAGGATTCCATTCTGAAGAAGCACAAATGTATCAGTTGACCACTGGGGCACTGCAATAAGCAAAATTAAACTTTGACTAATAACTGCTGATGTTTTTGCCTTTAAAGTAGCAATGACGGGCCATTTTTGTGGCTACTGCCTCATAGAGGCGGAGCCACTACATCATTATGTGATAAGAATGAGTGTAACAATAGCGCACTGTGCATACACATAAGCATTACAATCAGCAGAATGGCGAATTGTGATCCCGCAATACGAACAGTTGACCTCATGCAGAGATGGTTCCCACAACCATTTCTTGTTTGATTTGGGTGAACATTCACCTGTTCATACGTCATGTTCAGGAACAAAGTAACGTTAATGGCGCTAAAATGCCTGGAGAGAACGCCCCAGGACTGTCCGCTTTGCTGATACAAACTTCCTGTGCAGTGGGAAAAAATGCCCTGCTGTGTGTTCCATATGTAGAAGAACTACGGGGACAACCTCGAACTTCAATCGTCATTTGGTAAGACTCCACCCAGAGAACGAAGTGACATGCTATGTTCATTGCTCTGTTGATAACGGGGCTTGCTTGCTGAGCGATGAACTAGCTAGTGTGAACCTTCTCTCATTTTATTTGCCCGGGGCTTGCTGAGCAATGAACAAGCTTTTTATCTGTAGCCTATTAACTAAAACGGGGCAGCTGAGCAGTAACGTTAGTCCAACACAGTAGCAGAGACGCTTTCACATAAAGGCAGCAACAGGCACCATCAAATGGTGCGGGTCGGGTCTTGTTCTCGGACTCGACTTTAAATTTTCTTTAATGACTCGGACTTGGGGGCGGCACGGTGGTGTAGTGGTTAGCGCTGTCACCTCACAGCAAGAAGGTCCTGGGTTCGAGCCCCGGGGCCAGCGAGGGCCTTTCTGTGCGGAGTTTGCATGTTCTCCCCGTGTCCACGTGGGTTTCCTCCAGGTGCTCCGGTTTCCCCCGCAGTCCAAAGACATGCAGGTTAGGTTAACTGGTGACTCTAAATTGACCGTAGGTGTGAGTGTGAATGGTTGTCTGTGTCTATGTGTCAGCCCTGTGATGACCTGGCGACTTGTCCAGGGTGTACCCCGCCTTTCGCCCGTAGTCAGCTGGGATAGGCTCCAGCTTGCCTGCGACCCTGTAGAAGGATAAAGCGGCTAGAGATAATGAGATGAGACTCGGACTTGAATGCTGGGGACTCGAGACTGGACTTGAGCTTTAGTAACTCAAATACAACACTGATTGAGATCGGTGGCAAATCCGCCAAACAGGATGTGACCTCATCTCTCAGTTACACCAAATCTTTGGTCAACAGACATTAAACTTGCTGTCAGTGCTTACAGCCCACTTTTAACGTGATTGGATCAAGTTGCCATGGCAACTCTGACCTGCTGGGGAGCTTGGCCCCCTCATTACTGTTTGCAGCTATATTTAGGAATTGTAACTGGAATTTTGTTGAATGTTATACACTACCGTTCAAAAGTTTGGGGTCACTTTGAAATGTCCTTATTTTTGAAAGAAAAGCACTGTTCTTTTCAATGAAGATCACTTTAAACTAATCAGAAATCCACTCTATACATTGCTAATGTGGTAAATGACTATTCTAGCTGCAAATGTCTGGTTTTTGGTGCAATATCTCCATAGGTGTATAGAGGCCCATTTCCAGCAACTCTCACTCCAGTGTTCTAATGGTACAATGTGTTTGCTCATTGCCTCAGAAGGCTAATGGATGATTAGAAAACCCTTGTACAATCATGTTAGCACAGCTGAAAACAGTTGAGCTCTTTAGAGAAGCTATAAAACTGACCTTCCTTTGAGCAGATTGAGTTTCTGGAGCATCACATTTGTGGGGTCGATTAAATGCTCAAAATGGCCAGAAAAATGTCTCGACTATATTTTCTATTCATTTTACAACTTATGGTGGTAAATAAAAGTGTGACTTTTCATGGAAAACACAAAATTGTCTGGGTGTTCCCAAACTTTTGAACAGTAGTGTATTTATGTTTGAAATCCTGCGGAGATATGCTGGGAATGATTCAGAAGTACACAGGAATTATGTTGGAAATACTTGGGAAATATTCTGGAAATATCCTGAAATTTCATTTGACATACAGATAAATTATGCTGGACATGTGTATGTCAAAAAATAAGTAAATTAAATGCATTTTGAAGTGCATGCAAATGTTATGTTGGAAATATGTGAGAAATGCATTGATGAAACTCTGCCTCGCTTTTTTTTTCGTTACGAAAGGTGATGGTAATGCAGGAGTTAAACTGCGATATGATGAAGACATGATGAGCATGGACTCCAGTGTAACATTATCCCAGACAAAATCATTAATCTGCGCAGTCAGTGCTGCAGTTAGTGTCCGTATTCTCTCAGTCTAGCATCCCTAGAGTGCATTTAACTCAACGGCTCGCAGATGGATTCACTGCCTGGATCCGTTCTTACCTCTTTATTACTGCACCTGCAAAATGAAGAGAATGGAGGGAGGAGCGATGGTCTGCAGTGCGCACTGTGGGAAGAGAAATGGGCAAGCGAGCAGCAAACACTGGGAAAGAAGCCCGAGCCAGTGCACTCGCCTGGAGGTGAGGTACAGGGGTACGGAGGGCCTGTCAGCTTATCACCCTCAGACAAGAACCCCAAAACACAGCCCGAGCAGAGACAAACAGCACAAGGGTGCAGGATGGAGATAAGCAGAGGAAGCTCTGCAGGGAGGGAGGGAGGAGAGAGAGAGAATAACACTAGTCGTTTCCTCCGTGGCTAAACCATTCACAGACTTTCACACGGAGCGATGTTTGTGCCATTACACACCACTGAATGCGATAAAGTTCAATTTGAAAATGAAATGCACACAATTTAAATCATGTTTTTGCCACCACAAAGAATTTAATCTTCACCGCTTCGTTTTCAGAGTCACCGACAGCGTCAGTGATCATTTCTGAACTGCTGACGGCTGATGTGTTAAAGACAGGAATCTGGGCTCATTTGTTTTTTAGAAGAGATCTGATATGGCAGGCGGCACGGTGGTGTAGTGGTTAGCACTGTCGCCTCACAGCAAGAAGGTCCGGGTTCGAGCCCCGTGGCCGGCGAGGGCCTTTCTGTGCGGAGTTTGCATGTTCTCCCCGTGTCCGCGTGGGTTTCCTCCAGGTGCTCCGGTTTCCCCCACAGTCCAAAGACATGCAGGTTAGGTTAACTGGTGACTCTAAATTGAGCGTAGGTGTGAATGTGGGTGTGAATGGTTGTCTGTGTCTATGTGTCAGCCCTGTGATGACCTGGCGACTTGTCCAGGGTGTACCCCGCCTTTCGCCCGTAGTCAGCTGGGATAGGCTCCAGCTTGCCTGCGACCCTGTAGAACAGGATAAAGCGGCTACAGATGATGGATGGATGGATCTGAGATGGCAAAGAAAACATCTGATCCGAGATTTGATCAACTGGATTGGAAATATGTTACACAATTAAAAAAGACAGTACCAGGCAAAAGTTTGTACACCCCACTCGACTTATTCATAGGTTTTCCTGTATTTTGTATTTTTAAAGAAGAAGAAGCCTTTATTTCTCACATGTTCACTCAAGCACAGTGAAATTCATCCTCTGCATTTAACCCATCTGAAGCAGTGAACACACACAATTGAGCAATGAGCACACACACATACCCAGAGCAGTGGGCAGCTATACTACAGTACCCAGAGAGCAGCTGAGGGTTTGGTGCCTTGCTAAAGGGCACTTCAGCCCAACCTCGCCCCATGTTAACCTAACCTGCATATCTTTGGACTGTGGGGGAAACCAGAGCACCCTGTATGTCAATATTGGATGTCAATCTGTATGTCAATATTGGATCATTTTCCTCAATAAATAAATGACCAAGTATAATATTTTGGTCTCATTTGTTTAACTGGGTTCTCTTTATCTACTTTTAGGACTTGTGCGAAAATCTGATGATGTTTTAGGTCATATTTATGCAGAAATATAGACAATTCTAAAGGGTTCACAAACTTTCAAGCACCACTGTAAGTACACAATTTACATTCATGGCATTGAGCAGATGCTCTTATCCAGAGCAATGTACCTGGAGCAGCCTGGCAATAGGTGCTAGTCTAGGGAATCTGGCAACCTTCTGGTCCTAAAGCTGCTTATCTAACCATTAGGCCATTGCAATTTAGCAGACAGAATTGAGAATCATCCCAAGAGATTTACAGAAGCGATTTATGTCTCAAAAACATCAACACACATCCTCATGCCCACACAAATTCAACAGGTCATGGTTTAAAAATAATGTGAAGCTGCAGCTATCACAAGTACAGTAGAAGAGTGTGTGTGTGTGTGTGTGTGTGTGTGAATGGATGAGTGAGTGATTGATTTGCTTATTACAGTGAAAATGTGCTTTTGAAACGTGTTTAAAGCAGCAGCAGGCAGTAAAGACACCACTACGAGTCTTTTAAAACAGTCCAAACCACTTCAGTAATGAAACCATAAGCAGAGCGAAACTCTTTGCAGTCACTCTGCGAGAGTGCTCGAAAGTAAAGCTCTTGAAGACGTACCATGAACATGGGCTTTATTCACAGCGAGAGCCTGAGTATGCACTCGCAATGAATCCCTCATTTAAAAGCTGGCTCGAGACGTGACGCTGGATAATCTGATCTCCATCTCATTTTCTTCCTATTTGCACTCCTAATTTAAACGTTCGTTCCTATTCGTCCCGTTCTCTTTCAGAAGGTTGGTAAATCTGTATTAGGTTGTTTGTCTTTTCCTGAATTGACTGTAATGCGGCTTGGAATAATTCTCCAGCATTGCTGCCATCTGGCCTGTGATTAACATTCCGATTAAAATTCACCACAATCACGGCTCGGCATCTAACAACCGCTGTGACTGAACTATTATTAGCCGTGAAATGTCTTGGCTTATGAATTTTAATTCTACAAATACAGTGGGAGAAAATATTTCATTAAAGCATATGAACAGAGGGCAAGGGGTTTTGGAGGGAAGAAGAAAAAACACACACACACAACACAACACACCACCAAACAAGGCCAAATTGGGCATGTTGAAACACTGGCACGAGTGAGTGTCATGGTTCCTTTTAAAATTACAGTGGGTACGGAAAGTATTCAGACCCCTTTAAATTTTTCACTCTTTGTTTCATTGCAGCCATTTGCTAAAATCAAAAAAGTTCATTTTATTTCTCATTAATGTACACTCAGCACCCCATCTTGACAGAAGAAAACAGAAATGTCGAAATTTTTGCAAGTTTATTAAAAAAGAAAAACTGAAATATCACATGGTCATAAGTATTCAGACCCTTTGCTCAGTATTAAGTAGAAGCACCCTTTTGAGCTAGTACAACCATGAGTCTTCTTGGGAATGATGCAACAAGTTTTTCACACCTGGATTTGGGGATCCTCTGCCATTCTTCCTTGCAGATCCTCTCCAGTTCCGTCAGGTTGGATGGTGAATGTTGGTGGACAGCCAACGTTCAGGTCTCTCCAGAGATGCTCAATTGGGTTTAGGTCAGGGCTCTGGCTGGGCCAGTCAAGAATGGTCACAGAGTTGTTCCGAAGCCACTCCTTTGTTATTTCAGCTGTGTGCTTAGGGTCATTGTCTTGTTGGAAGGTGAACCTTCGGCCCAGTCTGAGGTCCTGAGCACTCTGGAAGAGGTTTTCTTCCAGGATATCTCTGTACTTGGCCGCATTCATCTTCCCTTCAATTGCAACCAGTCGTCCTGTCCCTGCAGCTGAAAAACACCCCCATAGCATGATGCTGCCACCACCATGTTTCACTGTTGGGATTGTATTGGGCAGGTGATGAGCAGTGCCTGGTTTTCTCCACACATACCGCTTAGAATTAACGCCAAAAAGTTCAATCTTCGTCTCATCAGACCAGAGAATCTTATTTCTCATAGTCTGGGAGTCCTTCATGTGTTTTTTGGCAAACTTTACGCAGGTTTTCATATGTCTTGCACTGAGGAGAGGCTTCCGTCAGGCTACTCTGCCATAAAGCCCTGACTGGTGGAGGTCTGCAGTGATAGTTGACTTTGTGGAACTTTCTCCCATCTCCCTACTGCATCTCTGGAGCTCAGCCACAGTGATCTTTGGGTTCTTCTTTACCTCTCTCACCAAGGCTCTTCTCCCACGATTGCTCAGTTTGGCTGGACGACCAGGTCTAGGAAGAGTTCTGGTCATCCCAAACTTCTTCCATTTAAGGATTATGGAGGCCACTGTGCTCTAAGGAACCTTGAGTGCTGCAGAAATTCTTTTGTAACCTTGGCCAGATCTGTGCCTTGCCACAATTCTGTCTCTGAGCTCCTTGGGGAGTTCCTTCGACCTCATGATTCTCATTTGCTCTGACATGCACTGTGAGCTGTAAGGTCTTATATAAACAGGTGTGTGCCTTTCCTAATTAAGTCCAATCAGTTTAATTAAACACAGCTGGACTCCAATGAAGGAGGCGAACCATCTCAAGGAGGATCAGAAGAAATGGACAGCATGTGAGTTAAATATGAGTGTCACAGTGAAAGGTCTGAATACTTATGACCATGTGATAGTTTTTCTTTTTTAATAAATTTGCAAAAATGTCTACATTTCTGGGGGGGTTTTCTGTCAAGATGGGGTGCTGAGTGTACATTAATGAGAAATAAAATGAACTTTTTTGATTTTAGCAAATGGCTGCAATGAAACAAAGAGTGAAAAATTTAAAGGGGTCTGAATACTTTCTGTACCCACTGTAACTGCATTCTTGTATACTGGCAAATGAAACTTGTGTTAAAATGCTTCTAGCCACACCAGAAGAAGAAGAAGAAGCAGTGAACGCACACATGCCACCAATGAACACACACAGACACAGATACCCAGAGCAGTGGGCAGCCATGCTACAGCACCCAGGGAGCAGTAGGGGGTTAGGTGCCTCGCTCAAGGGCATTTCAGCCCAACCTCAGGCCATCCCTGCCCCATGTTAACCTCACCACATGTCTTTGGACTGTGCGGTAAACCAGAGCATGAAACCCACAAAGACACGGGGAGAACATGCAAAGAACTCAGAACCTTCTCGCTGTGAGGTGACAGTACTAACTACTACACCACTGTGCTGCCCAGATGACTTAATGAGGCTTTAATGCCAAAATCACACGCACTGATATTCAGTTCTCATTGGACATTCGAGGAGACAGCGTCCCTCCAGTAATCAGAGACACTGCTCACCTTGAGGAATGAGTTTTATATGGGTAATGTTCTGAATGAACTTTAACCTTCATCCTACCAAGTGGGGTCCATCTGGACCCCGCACCTATACGTTTGTTTGCCATTTTAAAAATATGTGACATACCGCCTCACCGTTTTATGAATTTGTCGGAATTTATGTCTTAATTAAAACACTAAAGCACCGGAAGATCAGCTTTTTGCATTGTGAAGGTATAATTAATTTGTTACTGGGGTCCAACCGGACCCCAGAGTAAAGTTTATCTGTCTTTCATTTTATAATTGAATAGCACATGAAAGTTAACTTCTTTTATTTCTTTTATGTTCCATAATGAAACTACCAAGGCATTCCTTCTTGGGGTCTGTGTGGACCCCACTGCTGCAATAAGCACAGGCTGCAAAACAAAAGCCCTAAATTATTTTACAATTACTTTTTTGTTTTAAATTCTGTAAGAAAAGACCTAAGTTGTAATCCAGAATGTTTTACAGCTGCATGAGCTGCAAAAATCATGTATATAATGCCAATTTTTTTTTTTGTGGCGCTATAATTTGCTACATGTATGCTAGTTATTGCAATATTATTGCAATGTTATTGCATTTATAATACATCATTGATATTCAGCCATAGTGGATTTTGTTCTTCAATAAAGTTATGTCTGTTTGCTGCATTGAATTGGTTCTTACTGCATTGATTTCAAGGTATTCCCTCCTGGGGTCCATACAGACCCTGCCTGGTAGTTTGTGTATGTAAAATTGGCTGGTAGGATGAAGGTTAAGTGTGTTCTTTATGCCTTGGGCCCTTTAGTGTATTGCTGTTATTAATACAAGATGTTCTGAACAAAACTTATCTGGTGATTTTGTCTTTATAAGCTTTAATTTTAAATAAAAGTATTGGGGTCCAAACGGACCCCACATGGTAAGATTAAGGTGTAAAATAGCATGGTAGGATGAGGGTTAAGTGAGCTTGGTCAGCTTATCCTTCAAACCAGAAGGAAACCGTCAGGGCCTTCTAGTCCTTCAGAGAAGGCCCAAACATATTAGCATTTCAAATGTTAGATTTAATTTCTTTCATTCTTTAATTTCTTTCTAATTATTCTCTTCTACTTCTAATTCGGCCTCATTTTCTGTCAAACTTGCTTCTGAAATGAAAGCGTTACTGTCCCGAAAACATTAAAATCGAGTTATCCAATGAGATTTTTTTTTTGTCTGTTGTCTCTAGGCTGAGAAGCAGTGTTGGATTCGAGTCACTAAATCTTGAGTCCAAGTCCAGTCTCGAGTCCCCAGTGTTCAAGTCCAAGTCATAAAAGAAAGTCATTTTGAGTCGAGTCCAAGAACAAGACTCCATCCGCACCATTTGACGGTGGCTGTTGCTGCCTTTATGTGAAAGCATCTCTGTTACTGTGTTGGACTAACGTTACTGCTCGGCTACCCCATTTTAGTTAATAGACCACAGATAAAAAGCTCGCTCATTGCTCAGCAAGCCCCGCCCACTATCAACAGGGCAAATAACATGAGAGAGGGTTAACACTAGCTAGTTCATCACTCAGCAAGCAAGCCCTGCTATCAACAGAGCAATGAGCAAAGCATGTCACTTCCTTCTCTGGGTGGAGTCTCGCCAAATGACGATTGAAGTTCGAGGTTGTCCCCGTCGTCTCCTCGATAGTTCTTCTCCATATGGAACACATAGCAGTCAATTTTTTTCTCACTGCACGAGAAGTTTGTACCATATAAGCAAAGCGGACAATCCTAGAGGCGTTCTCTCCAGGCATTTTAGCGCCATTAACGTTACCTTGTTTCCTGAACATGACGTATGAACAGGTGAATATGCATTCTGTTGCACAAAATCCGTATAAAAGTTAATGTAGATATAAATATCTCTCATCTCATCTCATTATCTCTAGCCGCTTTATCCTTCTACAGGGTCGCAGGCAAGCTGGAGCCTATCCCAGCTGACTACGGGCGAAAGGCGGGGTACACCCTGGACAAGTCGCCAGGTCATCACAGGGCTGACACATAGACACAGACAACCATTCACACTCACATTCACACCTACGGTCAATTTAGAGTCACCAGTTAACCTAACATGCATGTCTTTGGACTGTGGGGGAAACCGGAGCACCCGGAGGAAACCCACGCGGACACGGGGAGAACATGCAAACTCCACACAGAAAGGCCCTCGCCGGACCCGGGGTTCGAACCCAGGACCTTCTTGCTGTGAGGCGACAGCGCTAACCACTACACCACCGTGCCGCCCAGATATAAATATCTTTTGCCAAATTATTATGGCATGTGGGGTGGCATGGTGGTGTAGTGGTTAGCACTGTCGCCTCACAGCAAGAAGGTTCTGGGTTCGAGCCCCGTGGCCGGCGAGGGCCTTTCTGTGAGGAGTTTGCATGTTCTCCCCGTGTCTGCGTGGGTTTCCTCCGGGTGCTCCGGTTTCCCCCACAGTCCAAAGACATGCAGGTTAGGTTAACTGGTGACTCTAAATTGACCGTAGGTGTGAGTGTGAATGGTTGTCTGTGTCTATGTGTCAGCCCTGCGATGACCTGGCGACTTGTCCAGGGTGTACCCCGCCTTTCGCCCGTAGTCAGCTGGGATAGGCTCCAGCTTGCCTGCGACCCTGTAGAACAGGATAAAGTGGCTACAGATAATGAGTTGAGATGAGATTATGGCATGTTACAAAAAATAAAGAAAAAATCCGAGTCCTCGTCTCCATTTTACCAGTCCAAATGCAATGTGTATGAGTCCGAGTCATCAGTGCTCAAGTCTAAGTCAAGTCATGAGTTCTTAAAATGAGGGCACAAGTCAGACTCGAATCCGAGTCCTGGACTCGAGTACTACAAGAATGCTGAGAAGAATTTAGAGCTGACTCATTCATTGGTTAGGACTTCATTGCTGGGACAGAAGGTCATGGCAGTGTATGTTCATGTAGGAAGTGACAGATGAATTCCACATTAAATCCCTCACCAAGACTGCTTTCTTCCGCCTCCAGAACATTGCTCACCTTCACCCCTTCCTTTCCACTAGCTCAAACTTTGGTCTACTCCTTCATTATGTCCCATCTAAATCATTGCAGCTCCCTTCTCATTGGCCTCCCCACTAAATCCCTTCAAAGATTACGATGCATTCAGAATTCTGCAGCGAGACTCATCACCCATACCAAACCATCTGCTCATATCACCCCATTCTTCCTCAGCTTCACTGAATTAAGTATAAAATCCAACTAGTCACCTTCAAAGCCCTCCATAATCTTGCTCCTCCTTATGTCCATGACCTTTTGACCCCTTACACTCCATCCTGCTGTCTCAGATCCTGTAGCCATAATCTCCTTGCTGCACCCCGCACCAGACTCGCTACCCTGGGTGGCAAGACCTTCAGCACCATGGCCCCCAAGCTCTGGAAGACCGTCCCTCAACCCCTCCGTGACTGTCCTTTAATTCCTGTCTTCAAATCACATCTCAAAGCCTTACTGTTTCATGAACACTTCTCCTCCACCGCTGCATAAACTTACTACTCTTTACCAACTTTCTTTATTGTGTACTATTTGTTTTGTTTTCTTGACCTATGTAAAGTGACCTTGAGTTTGAGAAAGAACTATAAAAATGTAACATTATTATTATTATTATTATTATTATTATTATTAACCAAGCAGATTTTGATTTATACTGGGTGGGACCAAAAGTGTATCTCCCTCAGCATTCTCGAAGGCCAATGTGAGCTTAAACACGAGTCGGCACCGTCAGCGCAGCAGTGAAGTCACCTTCCAGCTGGTGTAGCGTTCATCAGTAGTGTTAACGAATGCTAATAAAACGATCAAGCCAGTGCTATCGAGAGCAAGTAGCACAGGCTAACGACTGAGAAACTAAGATTTCTGTCTCCAGACTCTTCTTCCATGCTGCACACTCACTACAGTATTTTTTCACTCAGACTTTTAAAATCAACATCAACAGCTACGCACAACAGAGTGACCTGGCAGCCTGACACGAATCCCTTCCAAAATCCTTTGTTGCTTTTTTGGTGTCTGGCTAAGTTTTGGCTGAGCTCAAGTCCCAGCTCTAATAGTAACGGTTCACTACTGCTTCAAACAGTCAGTGCATTTTCTTTACCAGATCCAGGATCACACATCGAATGAACAAAAGACACTGGCGTTATATTATTATTGCCAAAATAATAAAATGTGCTGGATCAAGTGCTGTTTTAATAAGGGTTTGAAACCATATCATTAACTTTAAAAGCATTTGCAGTGATCTCATCTCATCTCATTATCTCTAGCCGCTTTATCCTGTTCTACAGGGTCGCAGGCAAGCTGGAGCCTATCTCAGCTGACTACAGGCAAAAGGCAGGGTACACCCTGGACAAGTCGCCAGGTCATCACAGGGCTGACACATAGACACAGACAACCATTCACACTCACACCTACGCTCAATTTAGAGTCACCAGTTAACCTAACCTGCATGTCTTTGGACTGTGGGGGAAACCGGAGCACCCGGAGGAAACCCACGCAGACACGGGGAGAACATGCAAACTCCACACAGAAAGGCCCTCGCCGGCCCCGGGGCTCGAACCCAGGACCTTCTTGCTGTGAGACGACAGCGCTAACCACTACACCACCGTGCCACCCCATTTGCAGTGATTTATGTGATAATTACGAGTCTTATAACTCTTGATATGAGAAGATGTTGGCAATTTACATGAATCCTATTAGATTTATTCAATGCTTGCCATCTTCTCAGTTATGTATCGTATTAGTCTTTATTATTATTTTTATATATTTAAAGGTGCAATAGGTAAGATTAGTCTTTTTTTTCTTCAAAATTTGGTGTCAAACCGATAGATGAGTTTGACATTTGAATGTTCCCTGCATATGTTCATGAAGCTCTGCTCCCAGGATCTACACTGACCCAGAGAGTAGAATGTCAATAAAATAAGTGACAGGTCAGGATGCGTATCCACACACAAACAAGTATTTGACACTGAAACTCACGTTACCATTTTTTTTCTGCAACTTAAAACACTTTTGTGAAGGCCACAGTTTCCAAAGTTTGCAAAGACAATATTGCCCCCCCCCAGCCATCATCTACTTGGCATGTAATGATATATTGTGTGATGATAAATCCATGATGATTTGAATTGATGAAATAAAAAATGAATCATGATTATTATATTATCAGGCTGCGTATTTTTTTTTGTTTCTTTTGTTTTTGTTTTTTTGCTTTTTTCAAGCTGTAATTGCATTGTTTAGACAGCAGAGGGCACAATAATTTAGACTCACAAGAGGAAAGACACACAACTTCACTGTAGGTGGAAGTAACCCAGCTCTAATGTTGCAAAAACACAAAAAAACAGATCTAAAATGTGAAAAAGCTGTTGTGTGATTGAATGTAGAAATAGACTTAAGAAATCAAAGCTCTCTTTTTACAGACTGCTGGAAGATAAAGAAAAGAGAAGCAAATAGAGGAAGCGCAAATGTTTGTAAATCTTTATTAAGAAAAGGCTCAATTGGTATGAACTTTTTCATTTTTAATAAAAGGAATATTTTAGTTAGTAGGCTATTATATTTTACTCCAAACTTTACAAATGTGGGTAAATAATTATTGTTGTTGATTATGAAAATGAAACGATTTAATAAAAGGAATATTTAAAGCTAGACGGCCTTTCAATTTCATAAAATCGGTGAAATTCAGTTCCCTCTGAAATGTGCACATTGTCTCACAAAATATCAGGCCATTCTGTGGCTGGGAAGTTATTTAATTTGAGGGGATTAAAGCAAATAATGTGCATGAAATCGCTCGCTTCGTGCATTCAAGCAGACAGAGGAAGTCCGTGTGCGCATGCGCAGGTTTACCTTCTTCTTCTTCTTTTGGGTTTTACAGCAGTTGGCATCCACAGTGTTGCATTACTGCCATCTACAGGTTTCCCTTTGACTGTGTACCGACAGTTCCATCATTCTGTCGCTAAACGAACAGCTGATCACACCGAGGTGCTCGCTGAGCGCCGATATTTATTAGTTTGGTCCTGCGTTTCCTTTCCTTCATATATAACATAACGTCTTCTCACTTTCTGTTACTGGAGTCGCTCTTTCACGTTTCATTCGCACACTCACGTCCTCCATTTTTCTTTCCTGTTTCAAATTTGTGTCCCACAATGCCTTGCGTGAACGGGGAAAGCCCACCACGTGATGCATGATGTAGTATCTTGAATTGGGTCATGGTGAAGCAGGAAAAAATAGCCGAGAATTTAGGGCCACGTGGTTTTAAATTCATTAATTGTCTTATTTAAAACAAACAAATAAATAAGTAAAATTAAACAAAGTCTGTGATTCAAATGCAGTAGCTTTCAGTCCACTAAACAAAAATAATTGGGTTTCGGGGAAAATTCTTTTTTATGACTTACACATTAGAGCCCTGCACTCCTGCGGGAGTCCCGCGGGACCCGCCGCAAAGCAGTGCGGCGCGGGACAAATTTTGAAAGCTCATTGCGGGCACGACCAGAAGTGCACATATGCAGGCGTGGGCAGGAGCGGGAGTGCACATATGCAGGCGTGGGTGGGAGCGGTGATAAGCTGCAGTCCCGCTAACTAAAAACGTGTTTTAAACAGGTTACACAGCGACAGTAGGCTTGACTCAATGCTATCCCAGAAATCCTTCCTGTAATATGAAAATTTGGCTGTCCAATCAGAGGCGGCCAAATTTGCATATTACAGGAAGGATTTCTGGGATAGCATTGAGTCAAGCCACTGTGTAGCCTGTCTCTCTGATTAGAGTTGTAGACTAACTCAAGCAGTAAATCACTTCACTCATGGTACAAAGCAAGCCCATTCACTTTTTTATGCTGATCAGAGAATTACAATGGTTTCTCATGTGACAAAAATGTGCGATTCACAATTAAATATTTTAATCACTTGACAGCACTAATTATTATTATTAGAGACACTACATGCTGAATTCAGAAACAAGGTAAATAATAACAAATGTGAACGTGAGCTGTAGATATTTATGCTCAAATCCACTCAAAGTAGGGGGCGGGGCACCATCACGCTGTGTCAAGACAAGAACTTTCCTGAGAAATAATGCGAACATCTGCATCATGTGGGATTTGCGGGCGGGAGCGGGACAAAATATGGCAGGTGCGGGCGGGAGTGGGACTGAAAATCATAATTCTTTGTGGGCGTGGGCGGGAGCAGGACTGAAAAATCATAATTCTTTGCAGGCGCGAGCGGGAGTGGGACTGCACAATGCGGGCGTGGGCGGGAGCGGGACTGAAAAATCAGACCCGCGCAGACCTCTATTACACATGAAAAATCTGAAAGGCAGCCTACCCTTTAATGTTGATGCAGAATGTAGCCCTGTGGGAATTTGGGGTGATTGAATTCCTAAGTGATACTTTTATTTTCATTTTTATTTTGTTTATTGACTTTTAAAATGTGAATGTTATTTTGCTAAAACTGTGAAAAGTATGTGTACATGTGAAAAGAATTAAGTTTGTAACGCACTTACCTGTTATGTTGGCCAATCAGAGTTGGGGTTGGAGGTCAAGAAGGAACAGGAAGTGGTGGTAGCGAGGAGAAGAGCGAGCGGGAGAGAACGAGAGACGAGTAAACAGTTACGCAGTGACACTGGTGAACTGTAGAGTTGGCAAAACGCTAATTTTATGTATGTAAGGATAAATGTTTAGTGACAAATGGACAGTGAATCGCATATGGACATTCTGCCTGAGCATAGTAGAGTTACACGCGATTTATATGTAATACTTTGGCTAAAAGTTTCCCGCGAGGATACCGTGAGCGCTAGTCAACCCGACTTAGATTGTTGGAGTTCTACTTGGACTGTGCAAGCGAGTGGCCTGCCCGGCCCTACTTCAGTGTTCAGACCAGCGGATTCCGATCCTCAGAAGCACATTTGTTTGGCTGTGACGACGACGCCTATTTCCCCCAGCACCGCCAGCGCTGGAGGCTACCGAGAGGCTGACGGCGACGACGACAGCGACGGCAGCAATGAGTTTTATTTCATGCACCACGGCGTGAAGCGGCCATGTTGTTTTAGGTCTCTCCGCTCCCAAGCCACGCTACAGGCCTGCATCTCTCTCTGACTGACACCTTGCTTTGGTTGGGTACCCTTTTCGTTTTCGTTTATTTGGTAATATTTCAGTTTAGGTTTATAAACTGCCGGCTTTAGGATAAGGTTTAGCCTAGGGGTTTTATTTTTGCTATCGCTACTCAAGTGAAACTTTTGAGTTGAATTGGAATTGAAAGTGAACTGAACTATTTTGAAAGAACTGAACTGAAAGAAAAAAAGAATATTTTGTGTTTTGAAGTATATTGCTTGGATGTATATATGTAAATCTAATTTTAAGTAAATAGTCAAACTTTGTTTTTGTGCATATGTGCATATTCTATTTGGGTAATTCATACAACAGTAACAATGAATACTAAGTTTAAAGGTGTAAAGGGTAAAAGGTGTGAAAATTCTAAAAAGGTTAACACTCAGTTGAGGTACATAATTCATGCAAAGTGTTTACGATACATTAAGAAAGAGACTGGATTTCAAGGTTTATTCATTAATTTGACATTTGTATTATCTCATCTCATTATCTCTAGCCGCTTTATCCTGTTCTACAGGGTCAAAGGCAAGCTGGAGCCTATCCCAGCTGACTACGGGCGAAAGGCGGGGTACACCCTGGACAAGTCGCCAGGTCATCACAGGGCTGACACATAGACACAGACAACCATTCACACTCACATTCACACCTACGGTCAATTTAGAGTCACCGGTTAACCTAACCTGCATGTCTTTGGACTGTGGGGGAAACCGGAGCACCTGGAGGAAACCCACGCGGACACGGGGAGAACATGCAAACTCCGCACAGAAAGGCCCTCGCCGGCAACGGGGCTCGAACCCAGACCTTGCTGTGAGGTGACAGCACTAACCACTACACCACCGTGCTGCCTACATTTGTATTATGTTAAAGGGTTATTGAAGGTAGCCTAGTGCTATGATTAGTACCATTGATTAGTTCCAACAGTAACATTGTAAGTGATTCCTAATTACTTAAATTAGTGCATTAGTTAACTCTAGAGAGAGAGAGATCTCTTGCCACACATAGATTCGGGGCGCGCGCTCCAACACATAGCCAGGCCAGCTAGGGGGCACTACAAGAATAAGAAAATAAATGGTGCTTTTTTGGTAATGAATTTTTAATACCTTTTTTTTTTTTTTTCAAAAATATCATGGGAAAAGTAAATTGTGGACCCAATATTGTGAGACAAATCATAAATTGGGTGAATTGTTCCATGCCCGGGCGACATGGTGTAGTGGTTAGCACTGTCACCTCACAGCAAGAAGGTCCGGGTTCGAGCCCTGTGGCCAGCGAGGGCCTTTCTGTGCAGAGTTTGCATGTTCTCCCCGTGTCCGTGTGGGTTTCCTCCGGGTGCTCCGGTTTCCCCCACAGTCCAAAGACATGCAGGTTAGGTTAATTGGTGGCTCCAAATTGACCGTAGGTGTGAATGTGAGTGTGAAGGATTGTTTGTCTCTATGTGTCAGCTCTGTGATGACCTGGCGACTTGTCCAGGGTGTACCCCGCCTTTCGCCCGTAGTCAGCTGGGATAGGCTCCAGCTTGCCTGCGACCCTGTAGAACAGGATGAGCGGCTACAGATAATGGATGGATGTTCCGTGCCATCTTCTAAATATCTTTGAGGTTCCAAGGAATAAGAAAATAGTCTATTGCACCTTTAAATAACTGCTTGACCTTTGACACCAAAAGAAAAGGAAAAAATAAAAAAAAGTCTTCTTCTTGCCCTGTTTATGCTAAAAGACAGCTGCAAATGTAAATATGGATATCATATTTGGATATTTGGATATTTGGACAAGCCCCTGATGTTGAATCTGGTCTCCCTTTGCCTGTGCATTTGCTCACAACCACACCGGCATGTGTGTGTCTACTTTTGTCAACTGTGACTTCAACATAAGACATTCAATTCAATAAAAATATCATATCTGTCTTGTCCTAAAACACTGCTCTCGCTGCTTGCCTTCACATGGACTTGATCCTGTGATCTTCACAAGCTTCTGGAGAATTCCTAAATGACTCAATATCAATACCAATTGTGTTGAGTTTGCCATGTTCAGGACTGACTCATTTCTGACTCAAAACACAAAACCACATGGAGTTCTTTGCTTCGTATCTTCTTCTGCCAGATCACACTGATGGTGTACTGAGCTTGCCAAAAAGACTGATTTAGGGCATTTTTCATCAATAAAACGTCTACATTGTCTTGTAATCACTAAACAGACCAGTGTTATGTAACCGTACAGTCGTATGATTTTAGAGAATTAATTTAAATTTAATGTGCTATTTAATTCGGTTATGTGCAGTTTTATTGTTATTGGTCACATGCATGTTATCCCTGAACTGTTTATACAAATTTCATTGTACTGTGACACAACACTGAGTCTAGAGATCACTGGTGTAGGCTCAATAAAAATGAGACCATGAATGAGGGCATAGCTCACTCCGGCCCCGTCTAGTCCAGAAGGAATGATCTAAAGTGGGTCACCTTGAACAATAAATGTTGCAAGCTATCAAAAAAAAAAGTCAAAGTCCTTCCCACGCCCAGTACCTGGTATTCCTAGGCAGTCTCCCACTCAAGTACTAACCAGGCCCAACTCTGATGGTGGCGCATCAGGCAGCCCCGATCTCCGTTTCCGTAGCCCTCGGCCTCTCGCCTATTACATAGCTAGGGTTACAGTGGGGGGCTAGTCCTCTGGTAACCACAAGAGTTTAACTCCCCATGCACATCTGTATTGCAGCGTGCCTTGCCAGATGGTAGTGGGTACCATTTTTATGATGGTCTTTGGTATGACCCGACCGTGAATAGAACTCACGAGCTCCCGATCGAGAGGTGGACACGCTACCACTAGGCCACTAGTCGGTTCTGCAAGCTATATACACTATATAAAAGTGTAACGTGGCAATGACAGACCAGACGCTCGCGGATTAAGAACAAACTCAGGGTTTTAATACACAGTGAGAGAAGGCAATGTACAATAACCAGGCCAGGTCAATACCGGGAAATCCAACTGAGTAATGAGGGCTAGACAAATCGTGGTTATGAAACAGGCGAGAGTTCAAGAATCGGAAATCAGGAAAACACAGGCAGAATAAATACAAGGGCTAGGCAAATCAAAGTCGAGAAACAGGCGGAGATCGAGAAACCGGGAAGCGAGAGAAAAGAGCAAACAAACAGAAGGGCTAGGCGAAATGGGAAGAAACCGGAAGTAGTAAAGGGTCATACACGGAAATGCAATCAGATACAAGCACTCAGTAGGCTCACGAAAAATGTGGAGGCGATACTGTGCAAAGGACTAAATAAGCAGAGGGGTATAAATACAGACATAAACAAAAGCTACAGATGATAACAATTAGAACTCGGGGGAGCCAATCCTAGGAAGTGGCTCTGGATTGGTGGATTGGGTGCACGTGGTAGTGTCGGGTGTGTGAGTGGGATTGTGGGAAGTGGAGTCCAGAGTGTTAGGTGAGCCCAGGAGCGTGACAAAAAGCTATATATAGAAGCGATATCCACCCTTGGAATACCGACCTATTTGCCAGAAAGAATCCAAAACGGCGAGGAATTGACTGAGAAAAAGTGATTTTTGTTGAACTGCTCATTAAGGCTTAATTAGTCCATAAATTCATTAATAATTGTAATGAAGCAAATCTGGGTAGAAGTTCTATGCACCCTAGGTCCCCCTACCTTCATCCCAGAAAGAATTAAAATGGGTGAAGAATTGAGGGAGAAGAAGCGATTTGTGTGGAAACTGCTCGTTAGGGATTGATTAATTACTCCATATCTTCATTATTAATTGTGATTATGCAAATTTTGGTAGAAGCTATCTATATGCACCCCAGGCAGACTGACCTTCCTGCCAAAAAGAATAAAAATCAGTGAAGAATTGAGAGAGAAGAAGCGATTTTCATGAAATGTGGACGATGTCGGACGGACAACACATGATGGCATAAACTCATCACATGTCGGCTGGATGAGCTAATACATGAAAAAAGTATGCTATAATGTTGCTTTTTGTTCAAGACGTATGGACGGTTTTTACCTCACCCGTGACGCAGTAAGCGGGGCGAGGTATTGTAATCAGTGCGGTTTGTTTGTTTGTTTGTTTGATCAGATCAGGGCCCTGTACTACGAACGGAGGTCAACCTACCCAGAAGTAACCCAGGGTTCCCCCGCTAAACCGGGGTTGACAAAACCTGGTTATCTTGTTTGGGGTTAAACGGTACTACGACGCCAGTTATGAAGTTGATTTGTTGAACCTGTGTTAACCTAATCAGGGTTAATGCGCGTTCACGTTAAAGGGGAGGTTATCAGCGCAAATCACCACTGTTCACAATGGTGATTTATATGTAATACTTTGGCTAAAAGTTTCAATGGTATGCACAATGGTCGCCGCACTTCACGGAGGAAGAATGCGCTGTCATAATGCAAAGCTACGAGGAGTTCAAAACAACATTAAGAGCAAAATCTAACACAGCGGCTGCCAATAAGGAGCGGCAAGCATGTTGGCAACGAATTGCCGATCGGGTAAATGCGCAAGTACATTCTCCCTTCTACATGTTCCAGAACAGAAGTATAGGATGAGAGAAAGCTTCATGATCAATCACAAGTCACAGAAAATGGTCCTTCGACATGGCCCCAGTCATATATAGCTTGTTTAATGTCCAAAAAATCCTGAATAAAATTTGGTATGGTAAATTCATAGAGTCGCCTACTTAAGCTGATATGTGCACAGAGTCACATGAATTAGGATGACTGACTGTTCAGTCCCTTTGACTAAGTTGGTGTATGTCCTGTGAACATTTCAGAGGCAACAGCAGTGCCAAACGCACCTGGCAACAGGTGAAAATGAAATATAAGAACATCATTCATAATGGTGTGTGTGTGTGTGTGCGCATGCAAGCAAGCATTCATTTGCCTTTTATTTATTCAAGTTTTATCTGTTTGCCTCATTCATCTCATTATCTCTAGCCGCTTTATCCTTCTACAGGGTCGCAGGCAAGCTGGAGCCTATCCCAGCTGACTACGGGCGAAAGGCGGGGTACACCCTGGACAAGTCGCCAGGTCATCACAGGGCTGACACATAGACACAGACAACCATTCACACTCACATTCACACCTACGGTCAATTTAGAGTCACCAGTTAACCTAACCTGCATGTCTTTGGACTGTGGGGGAAACCGGAGCACCCGGAGGAAACCCACGCGGACACGGGGAGAACATGCAAACTCCGCACAGAAAGGCCCTCGCCGGCCACGGGGCTCGAACCCAGGACCTTCTTGCTGTGAGGCGACAGCGCTAACCACTACACCACCGTGCCGCCCATTGTGTGATATTAATGATAATATTGTGGGAAAACTACTTTGTATGGACGTTCATTTAATTTATTCTATCGTCATTTTGTTTGTTCTATTTTTGTGTATTTTATTTATTTATCTGTTTGTCTAGTTGTATCTATTTTTCTAATAATAATATATTTTTGCATTAATAGTTTGTTTTTTCCTATTAAAATAATCTTGTGTTCTTGTTATAACTTTATCTATTTATCTGACTGTTTAGTTGTATCTATTTTTGTTACAATTTCAGTATTTTTAATATAGAAAGTTTGTTTTTTTCTATTAAAATGTTCTTGCGTGATAACTACTGTAGTTCTTGTGTTATATTTATTGTAGTTGTATCTATTTTGTATCTCAGACTTAAATATTTTTGTAAAACAAGTGTTTTTCTATAAAATATTCTTGCGTTCTTGAAAACTATGTTCTTGAGTGGGTTCTTTTTTTTTTTACAGAAAAGCCGTTCTGCATGGACATTCATTGAAGCCCTCATTGTTTTTTAATGGTTATTTATGAGCGTTTAGGGGTTACAATAATGTAAGTCTAGGTTGCTTTATATAAAAGGTATGTCCAGAAATATTGATGTCACTGTCTAAGCAGAGGGATCTGGCTTCTTTAGACGCTGTCTTCTTAAAACTGAATAAATATTTAAAAAGAGCCAAATGAGCCAGTCTTTTGAACGGCTCTTTTCAAAGAACGGATCACAAAAATGCGGATCCTATCAAAGAGCCATAAATCACATCTCTAATCTGCGCTCCGATATCGCACGGGTCATCCAGGTACGCTGGCATTGTCTCTAGAGGAAATGTCGGTGGAGAGGTGGTGTTTAAAAAGGTGTGGTTAATCGGAAACCTCGGGTTAACCAAGAACATAACCTGAAACGAGCAGGTTTGAGATGCAGCGTAAATTGCCATGGCAGCATACCTCGGTTTGAACATAGCCAACTTTCGTAGTATGGGTTAATCGGGAAGTTACGCTGCACGTGATCAAGTTACTCTCGAAGTTACCCTGGTAAGCCAGAAAACCCGCTTCGTAGTACAGGGCCCAGATCAGATCAGATCAGACAAAACTTTATTTATCCCTGAAGGGCAATTAGAAGGGCAAAGAGCGGTACATTAAAATAAGAGCAAGAAAATAAAATCACAAAAAGAAT